>NW_024037058.1:12192972-12238215 GCF_015706575.1 Patiria miniata
GACGAAAAAAAACCCGCTTGTTTACACGGACATGGGACGGAGTACGAATACGTTTTCGTGTCGTTCTCAGTGTACGCTATACACGTTGTGTGGTCTCGGGAACAGCGCGCGGTGACCAATCACCAATGCAACAATTTGCGGTTTCTTCAACGTCCGCAAAGGGTGAACACTACGCGTACGAATGAAATCACAATTAGTATCCAAACAGCTCGAATTTATGGGTTCGCAAAAGTGGACCCCGAAATTCGTTCTCGCACGCATAATACAGGAATAACACAAAAACGCCCAGTTTTGAAAGGATAGTTGTGTGGATGTTTATATCCTACTTTTAAATGTTATTTCCGATTATCATCATCTTATTCAAAGCGCGTTTTGTAGCCCAATTGGGCTGTTCCAGGACCCAGTGTCCCTTTAAGGCAGGCCGCATGCTAATTGGGATCCTGAGAACATCCTGGGGCAGCCAATGCGAGCAAAGCATTGCTTGCGTGCCGTCTGCAATTTTGCAGGCATATTACGGTGGCAGCCAATCGGCGTAATGCGTTTCAGATGGAACGCGAATGTTGCCGATCCAGTCACGGGATCCGCATTTTATGTCACGGCTTCAAGCAATCCACATTAAAGTTTGATTGAAATAATGTTCCCGCCTCCTCCCCTAACGTTCCTCCTTGGTATAATGGAGGGGGGCACTTTTTGCTAGTCCATCATTGTGTTTTTTGTTACTGACATGATTTTTCTTGGCATTTATTGGTGCCCCAGAAGAGGCCGAGCTCCATAAGTATTGGTTGTGATGGAAAATTTGATAAGTTAACTAAACTTATTGTGCCCTGTGCTGTATCCACACGGGCTGATCCAGTTTAATAACCAATGTGGAGGTCAAACATAATGACAAACATGTTATTCTAGAATCTATAGCCTGTGTAGTTCCACACGGGCTATACCCCCACTACATGGGCCAAATGTGGGGACTGTGCAATACATTTTGATACATGTTGGATTAACCCTCAAAGGGGCACTGGTCTTTAATCAAAACCTAGTGCATAAATTGGAGCACCTATGTTGTTTACTCGATTTAATTCTTTCACAACGGCCGTTGTAGGTGATAGTGGTCACTGGGTATCACTATTGTCATTGTGGTCTTGGGTATCACATTCTTTTTGTTACAATTGGAGTGATGGTAGTCATGGGTACCGCCTAATTATTAATGTTCGGACTACCGGTCCGTGCTTAGTGATTTACAAATGTAGTACTATCCGGTTTGCCTGTATTGGTAATCCGGAATATTAACGTTGATTAAAATTGAAATAATGTTTCATGTGTTACTGTTTGGACTATCGGTCCGTACTTTAGTGCTATCTGGTTTGCCCTTAAGCTTTGGTATTCCGTTGAATAACGTTGATTAAATTGAAGCTGTGGCGAGAGACACAAACACCTATTTTCTGTCATGCTTCCTTTTTTGGAGTATGAGTATAACATTAGACATAACATGTATACCACGTTACTAAAACATCAATGTGTTAGCTGGGCAAGATGTAGCTGAGTGAACTTATTTTGTCAACTTCGAATACTGAGCGGAGCTTTGGTTCAAAATTTGTTTGCTCCAAATTCACTGTTGGAAGAACACATACCCACGCCCAAAACTCAACTTTTTCTCTGTGAACCCAACTAATGGGTTTGCAATGGCCAAGACCTTTTAATATGTGTATTAGACAATTCACAATGCTATAGTTTTGCCAATTGTGGAAAACGTAAACCTTTCATCTCTGATCCCCCCAGTCACTGATGCATTCGTAGACAAGGTGAAGAAAACCTACACCTTTCGCGAGGGCGACGTGGCCACCATCTCCTGCAACCAGCCGGACAGCGTGCCACTTCCCTCTATCTTCTGGACGGACGATGCCAATCCCGGCAACGACATTCCCCTGAACAACCGCGTCAGCATCGACCCCAACTTCAACCTGCGGTTCTCTAACATCAAAACGACGGATACCGGCAACTACCAGTGTAACGTCAAGAACGAGAAGACGCGACTGCAGCTCTTGTCCCCAGTCAAGGAGGTTGTGGTCATGGCAGGTATTACAGGTTTTTTTCTCTCTCTCTAAGGGCCGATTTACACAGAATTGCTAACGAAAACGCAAAAATGGCAATCAATATTGAAAATCAACATATGTGGCGCAGCGGCGTATTGCTCTTTGTTACAACTGATAATGTAGTAACCAACGGATAATGTATCACCAACCAATAATGTCACACAAATTGACCGATACTGTATCACTAACCGATAATGTAACAGAAATTGACCGATAGTTTAGTAAATGTTACTACAAGTATCGGTCAATATTTGTTACATTATCGGTTAAGACGGATAATGTAACAACAATCGACTGATAGTGTAGTAACATTTACTACACTATCGGTCAATTTCTGTTACATTATCGGTTAGTGATACAGTATCGGTCAATTTGTGTAACATTATCGGTTGGTGATACATTATCCGTTGGTTACTACATTATCAGTTGTAACACTCTTCCTAGTTCTATGTACACACTTAGTGTAAACGGTTCCCATTTGTAGGCCTGCCCCGCTCGGGGTAGGTTTCAACTCTGAAAAAATGAGCAAAGGTTATGCACACATAAGTATGTTGCATAAAACTGGAAGATGGACTTTATTCGTTAGCTGCTCATCAAGGAAAGCTTCCATGATGCAATCAACACCTTGATTGCAATAACAAGTTATCAAACAAAATTTAACATTCAAAAAGTCTACCTAACAATCATGTTCAGTCTAAAAGAAATGAAACTATATCTACTTGAAGCAAGACATATTTGTATATAAGTATGGCTGGATTTACATCAGCTTATCTTAAAGAAACACAATTACCAAATGCAATGCTCACATAAATCCTTAATCTATACTTTGTTTCTTCACTGAGTCAATTTGCAAAAGTCACTTAACACTTAACCCAAATAAAGAGTGAAGTAAGCCTCATTAAATATGCACAAGAAAAATAGGTCTTCTTGGCCCTACTAGTTTTCATGTGGTTTTGTCAGTAAGAAGTTGCAGCCGCTGCCATAAACATGCTTAAAGTAAAAGATAAACAACTTCTTATCACTACCAGAGCTTGTGGTCACTGACCCGTGAACCACATAGGCACATCCTGTCCCTTCTACCCTTTGCCTGAATAATAATGGGCTAGGGCTTGGTTCCTGGAATGCGTGACTAATCTACTGCTTGGACCATTTCCTGTCCAATATACTAAAGTATAGCCACATACTTGCAATATAAAATGCATGGTCAAACTCTACTAAGTTTTATCAGAAAAGTGGCTATGGCAAGCAATAAATTCAACCTTTCCACAAAGTTCAGAACAAGTGGAAGAGTTACTAAATAACACATTCTTCAACATCCTAGAAATACCTTCAAAGTCTGAGAAATTGCTCTCATCAACTCAATAATCTGGCATCTCTGACAACATATCAGCTTTCTGAAAGGTTCTTAAACTCAATCAAACATCTAGCATCTTCTACTGAAAACTTAGTAAACTTCCTCAAACTTTCCAGAACTATATTCCAAATCTTTGTCCTGCTTCCAGTGAAACCATCATTTGGGAAGTTTCAGAAAAACACAAATCAAAGTTCAACACTTCTCAAGTTGCTCGGGTTTCTTTCAAGCCAAATGTTAAACCAAAAATCACTTGGTTCTTAAAAGACAATAAAGTATCAATTCTACAATCAAGTAAATGCAACTAAGTCTAAAATATGAGATATAGAAATGAAATGAACATACCTGAAAAAATGAGCAAAAGTTATGCACACATGAATATGTTGCATAAAACTGGAAGATGGACTTTATTTATTAGCTGCTCATCAAGGAATGCTTGAGTCACAGCCAAGGTGAACAAAGGGGGTGAAGTTCCATTTCCTGCTGGGTGCCTTAGCCAATCAGAAGGAAGTGACCATGGCAACTGGGTCACTGCCCAGCTGACCAGCTGTACAGGCTAAAAGTGAGCATGTGCTAGCCACATGACCATGGGGAAAGCACATGAGGCAAGAATAAGGGGAAGGACTATTTTTTTTTGGGGGGGGGGGGTTCTAGAACTTTCTCTCGGCTCTCGGAGGGGCCCTACACATTGATCTCCACTAGAGATAATTACTGTCCCCTTTGTAATCCCCCACCATTGTTCGCATTATCATCGCCCAGAATTTTGTGTTAAAGAGCCCTAACTGTTTCACCACAGAGCAGTAGCCTAGTACATGTATTTCTGCATTTATTGTTTTTACATCATGTAATTAGTTGACCCCCATCCCAGAGGTTATCATCGGAAACAACAATGCACTTGCCTTTTCAAAACCTGCAACAATAAACCTTTGTGTACATTCGCATTACATCATTGGTATGGATAACACGCAATGCACAAACTTAATAAAAGTCAGGTTTTTAAATTTAAGAAATAAAATTAGAAATAATGTTTAAATATATTTCAGGATACCAGTCATTAGGCCCAGTGGACCAGTCGTGATTGGTCAGTGTTGGAGGGTCGAGCTTCACATCTTGATTCTGATTTGTCAATATTAGCAGGGTCATGATATTAATATTCATGAGAAACGAAACTGGTCTCAAAAAGGGATACCCAAAAACTCTCTGTATTCTAATAGGCTTTACAGAATCATTTTTGCAATGATTAAATTTCAAAACACCAATGCAACAATGTGTGGAAAGATTAGCACTCAATTCTTAAAACAAAATGAGGAGGAATCAATTGAAAGTTGGAACTGGTACTCAACCCACTGATCTCTATATAAAGACAGCACCCGATTTCACGAAGCGCTGCGACGCGTCGCAACTCAAGTTACGACGTGTAACACGTCGCAACTCGCGACGCGTCGTATCTTCCATTTCACTAAAGTTGCGATGTGTTGAACGCGTCGTAAGTTCCTTGACAACGGCTTAAAACACGTCGCAAGTTACGATGTGTCTAGTGGTCATCGCAAAATAAGAAGAGTCATTTCTAAGCCAGTTTTATGCCACAAACATTACATTAACGAGATTATAATGACGAGGCAATGTGTGTAAAGTTGTAAATAGAAAATTCATTGAATAATTATGAATTAGACCGGAATATTAGAGTTGAAATTTCAAAGTAGCTATACAGTCCAATGAGAGCTTGTTTTCCTTCAAAATTGTATCGCACGGCCGCCATTTTGTTATACGTTTTAACAAATTTCGAGCCGAGATCCGACGACTCTTTGTTTAATATCAGACGACTATTTACTGTACGCTGACTAAAGACATAAAACAGTCACCGAGTTGTGCTATAAATACACCTACGACGCGTCGCACTTACGACGTGTTTAGTGAAATGGATCGCAGGATGCGTCGCAGCTGCGACGCATCGTAGAGATACGACGCTTCGCATCGCTGCGATGCATCGTAAGTTACGAAGAGTTTGATGAAATCGGGTGCTGGATAGCTAATAAAGAGCCGCACAATGAACGAATTTAACGCCATATTGGTGAGACCGGCTGGTGATCTACAAAGGACAAGTTGCCGTCTTTTTAGACAGCATGATTTGTTTTGTAACGTCGCGGTTCACTTGACTTATATTTTGATCACCACCACTGACCAAGGTTAACTACAATTTTTCTAACGTCGTGGCTACTAAAATGCTGCAAATATAACTTTTTCGGCGTTTTGAAATAATAATCACTACGGAAATGTGTTCCTTTTAGAACATCATAATATGTGTACGTGACCAAAATGCCCGTCAACTGTTGATACAACGCGCGCGTATTTACGCGTAGAACGTTCGTATTATACGCGGCCATCTTCGTGAGATCGGGGGCGAATTGGTCAATATGCAAAGTCTACTGTGTGAATGTTGTATGCATATCCGCTATCCAGTCTTTATATAGAGATCAGTGACTCAACCCCGTAGCTTTGTGCACAAATTGCCTAGTTTGGTTTTGATCCAGACCCAAGATGCATTGCGAATATCGCAGCATGTTTTGTGGGCTAAATAGACATTCGTTATGCTGCAACCATTTTAGTCATGTTCCCTGAATCAAATAACAGTACTGGATGATAATGATTTTTGCTCAAAAAGGAACCAGATTATTTTCCCTTCCAGCCTCGCTATTACGTTAATTTGAAAAAATAAAGATGGCTGCAACATAATAATGGTCCATGGAGCAGTATTCTCAAGTCAAATTCAAAAGGTTTTGTGAGAACATGATCATTTGGGGTATTTTTTTTATTCCTATCTCACTCTGTAGTTGAACACATTGAACACAGGCCGGCCACATTTGTCTACACTCCGCCAGCTTCAGTGGATGCCTTCCGCAGGGAGAAGCTTCGTCTGAAATGCATGGCCGAAGGATAGTAAGTGTTGACATGGGATAATAATTAGCCCCAATCAATTCCCTCTGCTGTTTACTTTGAAACTGCTCTTCTTAGAAGTAATCATTAAATATCCGGAATCTTTTGCGGACAAAATATATCCACAATAGGGTCAATATTGTGGAACTATTTCCCCAGAATCTTCCTGTAAAGTTACAGCATTTTCTACAACAGAATTGTTTCATATCCTGCAACTTAACTTGAACCCAATACAGTGTGTCTATTGTGGATAAACTTGTCCGCGTCTCGTCCCAGATAAAACACGCTGTTGGGGTTTAACGGGTTGAGTTCTGTTGGGGTTAATGAGATAAGACTCCTAAGGCGGGCGGGCTAAATACCCCCTGTTCATTTACCGTGGGACGGTATTGTTACTGAGGAAGTGTGGGACCCTTCAAGCCAAAGCGGGAGACGGTCCACGCATGAACGCACACGGTACAGCCGTGCATGGTAACGGTTTGCAGTGGGGCTTGTATGTTTAGGGCAGACAAAAGATCAGAGGATTAGCAATGTACCAGGTCTTTGCGGTCGGTGAGTAGAAGCCGCCACTGACGGGTATGAAACCGCAGGATTCATTGTTACAAAAATGGTTATTTGTAGCGGGAGCCGGGAGTGCCAACCGTGGGACGGTTTGTAGAAACAGGTCACCCGCTTTCTTTTCAAGCGGGAGCCGATAAAAGAGGGGCTCCATTGAAAGCGGCTCCCGGTAAGTGAACAGGGGGTATTTAGCCTGTCCGCCTAAGAAATGTCAGAATGACAAGGCATGGGTGTATGAAATGCTGCGCATTGACGATCAATTTTGAATGAGTTGTTAGAAGTTGGTGATGTAAATTTCAATATTCAAGAGCTCCACTGAGATGTCATAATGTGAGCAGCCACTTTCTGCAGACAGGTTCTGCATATAGATGAGCTTTCAATTTGTGATATTTTCTCGGGTATGACACGTCCTTATTGTGAGTTAATGCGTGGAAAAACTTGTTTGACGTAATTGTTAAGCTCTGCCGTTACGAAATGCTGCGATTTTCTGGTTCCAGAATTTACGTGCAAGTATGCCTAAGTCAAATTGACAGACAAGTGTGTTGGTACCATTTCAAATGATTGGATTTTCCCGAGGAAGAAAATTGGGCCAGAGTTCCCTAGATTCACGGCCTCAAAACGTTGAAGCTGGAGAAAAGGCGTTGGCTTGGAAATGCCCCGAGGTTCCTTTGATGTGCAACCCTGGACTGCATGACAACAGCGCCCTCGTGTGCCAGGCAATTGCGCAGAAATTAGCTTCCGCTCGGCCCCCCCCCCCCCCCCCCCCCCCCGCCCTGCAAACATGACGCTGGGAAGTGTTCATGAGTTTTACAGAATCTTGTCAAGGAAGAGGTCAACCTGGGTAATTTACCATGACCTATGTATAAAGTATCTGACTGCGGCTGTTCAGATCGCAATTAGCCAATGCGCGCATGCACAATGCTATCCGAAAACTTTCTCATAAAAAAATGCACATATTCCATGCCGGATGTGATTTCTTTTTCATTGCGGACCATGTGCAAACATTTTGAGCGTCGCATAATGCAATCATTGACCCTTCGTGAATTCGAAACGGAGCCTGAGCAAGTGACGGGAATTGCAAATTTACAACACAGATAAGTATAACAGATTACATTATTACGCTTTTCAACGAAAACAAAAATATTCATGAATTGGAATAAAAGAGTAATGAATCAGTCTTAACGGCCGTTTGAAACCTTGCAGGGTCGTGGTCGTGATGACTTGCAGGACACAGGTCACGCAAAATCTGTCCAATCAGATCGTAAATTCATCAGCCCTTCCCAGCGTCAGGTTGTTTGCAGGGCGGGGGTATACGAGTGTACAGCATACAGGGTTGCCAGTCGTCCTCAGTGCTTACTTTATTTATAACCTCGTTTCCAATAGTAAGCCCCGGATATGACACTTTCTTTCTGTATTCTGATTCGATAGCGCAATTTGCTAGTAGTGGATTTAAATCGTGTAGTTTTGGTGTTGTTATTTCCAACGTGCATGACGTGTTTTCACGATCATCGTAATTATAACGTCCACGCCTTCTCAAAAATGCTCCTTTCCTTTCCAATTTGCTCATATTAATATGAAACGACGAAATGATGTTGTTTTTAACCCAGACACCGCATACAAAAACAAACACTAATGTAACGCACATGCAGGCACCAGACTATTCTTCATTTGCACAGGCCTACGTGTTCAAAAATCTTACACATGCAAATGATCCAATACCAGGGTAAGAGAGCAGGTTGTGGTGGGCACGTACTGCTCGACACCCTAGGGCGAGGTTGGGCTGCCAGTATTTGGGAACCATATCTTCATACAAAGACACAGCTTTGGCGTTTTTCGAACGGTGAATTTGAGTGTCCTAATTCTTTGCAGTCCAACACCAGATATCACTTGGGCGAAAGACGGCGAGTCGCTGCCTGTCGATCGCACGACCTATGAGAGCTATGGCCAGGAACTGGTCATCAGTGATGTAATGGCGTCAGACGTTGGCTCCTACACGTGCACGGCTAGCAACGGAGGTGGTACCCCTACCGCTTTCACCATCACTGTCACTGTAAAGTGTAAGTGTTCCCTGGACTTGGGTTTGATAGCATTTAATATTCAGAACAAGAAAAACAAGGTGGTTTTGCTGACTCGCCCGTTGGGAAGGGGTGATGCATTAATGGCACGAACATAGACAAACTATTGTGTACAAATAAAACTGGAGAAACCTGGAGTAAGAAAAATAGCATTTGCAGTCCATTTGTAATAAAGAATACTAATAATGATAAAACAGTCAATGATGACGTCGTCATGACCTCACTACATATTTGTCATTTTAGGACACCAAAAGCCTTGATGATCGTATTTTGTTGATAAAAAACAAAAATTCGCGATTTTGATGACCTCATGAAATCACACAAATGTCACGGCTACCCACTTTCAAAATTAGCTGTAACAGATAACCCAACTATTTTTCCCCTGAACAAATATCAATTTAAGGATGTTCTGCACTTTCTTCTCAGCAAAACCATATTGGGAGAACAAACCAGAGGACACAAACATTGTGATCAATGAGGGCGGTGTGTTAGATTGCTCAGCTGAGGGCATCCCGGTTCCCATGGTAACCTGGCTTATTAACGGTGTGCCCTATAAAGAGGCAGGTGAGTTGAAGAGGACAATATTGTCCGAAATTGTTTATAAACATACTACATTGTACATTGCAACTGATGACTAGGCTGTACTGTTGCACAATTTGTAATAAAATAATCTTCAAAGTGCCACAAAATCCCCCAAAAAGTTAAAGGTATAGTCCATCATTTGTAATTAGTGCATTTTGTTCGTTTGAAGCAACAAAAGTACTCAAAATCTAAAGAAGGGTGCTGAACAACGAATCTGATAAAGTTTCAGCACAGCTTCAGCTGTATATTTGGAGAAAAACAACATTCTAGGATCTCGATTTCAAATCAAAAGTTGCTGAATCATGTTCTGAATTGGGCCTGAATTCAGCGTCAGAAACACGTTCTCACTGAGCAGATTGCAGCTACGCGATGTCGTGCACCGATCCGACGAATTATAGCAGCCACGCGCGTGTGCGTCTTGTCAACGCTTGCTTGTCAACGCTGATTTCTTCAAAATGACAGCTTGCCAGGAAGAATAATTTCACAGGGAGTTTAGTCCCCTTACTATCTTTCAACCAAGTATGTTTTTCAACAATAATTACGTCAGTTAGTTTGTGGATAGCTGCAAATGATGGACTCTGGCTTTATTTTATTGTCGTGCCCAACACTCTCACTAGAAAAACATATGGACATAGATCCCATAACTTGATGAACTTCTGTATCAGCCTGGCATTCAAGCTTTTCACTCTGTCACTTTAATACGTGTATTTCAAAAGGCCAAAGACCTAATGATGTCATGCTTTGTTGACAGACGGTTGGCAGGCGGTCCCTACTTTGTCTGGCCGACTCTGCTCCCATATGCAAACAGCCCTTTGGTCTTTAAGTCTTTGGTCTATTGAGGTTAATATGCCACCTGATGCTGTCCATGATGCCTTTTATGTCATAGGGACACTATGCATTTTGCTTGAGGCCTGTAGGAGTTTTTTTTTTTTTTCAATTCTGTATCTGGATCTTGACCTGGATCATTATACTTCCGACAAAACGGCTACCCGCATCAGGGTTATTAACCCACTAGCCCCTGCACCACCCAAAAGAGCCATGCCTGTTATTCCTTTAACTGTCCAAAACTGCTATAGCACTGTAGATGGTGTTGTGGATATCATCAATGAGTTACTGCAGTGTAGTACACTGTAACAAAAGTTTTAATGGGTTAAGTGATCCCATGGTATTCCCAATTGCATGGTCTCATGCTGTTTCCAACTAGGTGATCTGATGCGATTTCCAATTCATCAATCCGTTGCTGTCTCATATCAAGAGAACTCATCTTGTTTCCAATTGGACAATCTGAAGCTGTTTCTAATCAGCAGATCTCATCTTACTCCCAATTGGGCAATCTGAAGCTGTTGGTTATCAGCAGATCTCATTTTCTTCCTGAATGGGCAATCTCATGCTGTTTCCAATCGGGAGACGTCATTTTGTTCCCAATTTGGCAATGTCATGTTAATACTAATCCGGATAACTCATTTTGTTCTCAATTGGGCAGCATCATTTTGCATCCAATCAGGAGATCGCATCATATTCCTAATTGGGCAATCTGTTTCTAATCAGAAGATCTCATTTTGTTCCCAATTAGGCAATCTCAAGCTGTTTCTAATCAGGAGATCGCATTTTGTTTCGTATAGGGCAATCGCACGTTGTGTCCAGTCAGGTGATCTCTTACTGTCCCCAACTGGGCAATTTCAATGTTGCTCCCAAGACAGGTGGTGTACCTAATCGGACATTTCAGGCACACGTATTGTAAGGCCACGGGGAGGAAAGGGGTTGCTATTTTAATTCATTAATCAATCTGTATTTATTTGTGTCTCACCATAAATTATTTGTTATGCATCTGAACGACAACCTTTTTCACCTTTTTTCCCCCCGTTCCTTGCATGAAGAGGCCAATCCTCGTCTCACCATCACCGAGGGTATCGGAGGGGGCAGGGTAGAATTAGCAAATGCCATTACGGAGGATAGCGCCGTCTTCGTGTGTGTAGCATCCAACGAGTATGGCGAGATATTCGCCAGTGGCTTCGTCAATGTGGAATGTAAGCCTCTTCTTATTCAGTGAACTCTATCTTGAAACCCAACTCTATCCAAATCTGAAAACACTGCCCAATTTATTGTGCTCTTCTGATGCTGTCAATATGTGGGTTGAAACGATGGCATGATACAATATGATCACAATTATAAACCTCAAGATTAGATATGATTCTATGCAAATCCCAACACTGTAAAAAATGGAATAATGAGCCAAAAACATATATGTACAGCCATTCTGTAGCATTTCCTTTTTGTTTGCAAAAGAGACGAAAATGGGCACAGTTCGTAGTGGAGAAAATGCAATTTTTTTCCCTCTATTTTCTGATTTAATGATACTTGAAATCTTTGATACATGTATGTCTACTACATATACTTTATAACAGATAGTATAGCAAATCATGGAATTTAAGATGTTTTTTACTGAAAAACAATTGGCATTGTTCATTTTACGAATACAAAAATAGAAACGTAAAAGGCCCTTTTTTCTCAGTATTTTACTTTTTGACATTTCGATCAGTGTGATATTTAAATAGCCATAACTTGTCAATGGAATGTCCAGTTGAAGTGCAACAAACAGTATTGTAAGAAGCATTTTATTCTCTTTCCTAAGACCTGCAAACCCTCATTTCGGCCTCTGCTCAGTGTTGTGACATTTTACCAGAACCCCTCACATTATATTAAATAAATCTCTCCATCACCTGAATCACCAGTTTACCCAAAACACTTTGAACATGCAAGATGTTGCATTCAAGTATGAAATTGTAATATATCAATATTGTAACATCCAATAACGTAGTGCAATACATTGATGTATTATTGATCAACTGTTTCTTTGTTGTCTAACTCTTCATTTTTAACACAATTTTAGCAATCCCGGCTGAAATGACCGATGCACCCCAGCGAAACCTGAACAGCATCGAAGGCAGAGCCTTTGACTTGACCTGCGCAGGGCAAGGCTCGCCGAAGCCTACCATCCAGTGGACATTTCAAAACAATCCGGTAAACAGCCTAGATTTCACCAATCCTCTTGAAATTCCTGTCGCTCCCACGGAAAAAAACTTCTCATTTCTTTTTTTTTTAATCAATTAAAGGGAATGTACAGCATTTGCTTTTACTTCAATTTTCAGAAATAAATGGATTTGGAGGACTGGTATGTTTTAGAAAATATTGTTAAACTGACTTGTTTCACGTTTTGGGCTTGTAGATGCTGGAAAAACCACGAAAACCTATCATATTCTTGTAGTCTGTTTCCCTGACCCCACTTAAGATGAAACAGAGCAATGGGAATTGTAAGGTCAGAGAATCAGTCTAGCAGGGCCAAGCAGGCTTGTACCATTTTACAGGTGTGTAATCAATTCCAAAGAAAAGTCAGAATAACTAAACATGAAAAATTTAGAACAGTTTTTGAAAAAAGCCAGTTTCCTCCAACGCTCGTCGACCGACCAGTTTTGGAAAAATACTTTTCTTGTGATTGTCAGCACACCAGGAGCTACGATTTTGCAGGATGCTTTAGAATGTTAGTCCCAAACAATGCAGTAAGGTTTTTCGTGATATTTTGATCATTTCGTTTTATGATGTTTCCAAATGTTGTATTTTCCCATTAACCCTTCTACTGCCCACTATTTGAACAGTCACAGACAGTCAAAAATTCCATCCACTTCCCCTGCCATGCCTTTTACACAGGCTAGTCACCAACAGTCAGATCACATTTCAGTCAAATTTAGTCAACAGACAAAAGCAGTCATTTGGTGGCACAGCTGTCTCATCAATCACCTACAGTCAAAGCATAGCCTTATGAAGTTACGGCACATAAACAGTCACAGCCAGTCAAGCCTGCTTATGTGAGCTGGGGACTCTTAACTGTTGAAAACAGTCACTTGATTGATTTGGACTGAAAGGACAACTAGGCACAGAATTTATGTTTGCATTGGAGGGTTAATTTAAAAAACAAAAACCCACCGCTGATAAATGATCCATTGTCCTGACCAGAATTTGCTATCAATTCCACCCTTAATTGTGGTATGCAGTGTTTACAAATATGAAATTACACAGTTGAAGGGTAAAACCATAGAGCTATATTAAATTACTAGAGTGTTATTTCCTTGTTCTTGCACCCGGAGACACTTTGAACCGCAGACATCTTGAATTCATGTGCGTGTTTGTAGAACATAATGAAATTTGATGGATTGAATTTTAAAAGTGTACTCCACATGCAACGTGCAAGTAGAACGTACGCAAGCTTCTTAAGCGCGTGTTCCGGTTTAAAAAAAAACCACGGTTAATTATCTGCAGCGGATACACACACACGTTGCGCTGTTGTTTGCGTAGAGCAAAATGTCACGCTCATTTGCTGATCGTGCGTTTCGGTTTTGGGCGTACTGGCTTCGATGACGCACCGGTATGGAATACAAACACAAATATGCAAATAGCCGTACCAAAAACGTGCAAAATTTCTAGCCTTCGATAGGTTTGTGCACAAACATGGATGCGCCAATCGAGCATTACTTTGTACGTGAGTCAGCGCTCTAGTAATTTAATATAGCTCTATGGGTAAAACCCAACTTTCAAGTGTTTTTATCTCATTGATATCACAACCAGATTGTCCATGGTGAATTTAAGTACAGCATCGTGGAAGATGGCAATACGAGAAGCACAACCAGCACTCTGACAGTCACAGGAGTGGCTGTGGAAGATAGCGGCGACTACAAGTGCATTATTGAGAACGGCTTTGTAGCAGTGGAGGCCACATCAACGGTGAATGTCAGAAGTAAGTGGATGGGTGTAGTTTTCGTCAGGATGGGTGTATAGATGAGTCAAGCCTCGAGGCAAATTTCACGCTGAGCAAAAGCGTTACAGAGAATGTACAAACAAATACCTCAGTCAATGTTCTTTTGAGTAGCTTGCCAGTTGCCACGAGACTAGATGAATTGTGATGGTTTGACAACTTTGCCTTTCTTGTGTTAAAGGTATTGAGTAGATCATTTGCAGCTACGTGAATTCACAAAACAAAAAAATAACAAATTTATTATTGAAAGTGTGACTTGGTTTAAAGATGGGGATGTCAGTCAATTCCCTGTGAAATTAGTCTTTCTGGCGTGCTGCCACTTTGAACAAAAAAAATTAAGAAGGCCATTTCCAAAGATGCGTCAACTGATGCATTTTTGGAAATTTCCGTTAATGGATGTGGGCAAGCGCTGACACGATGCACACTTGCGCGCGGTTATTAGTTGGTTCAGTGCGTGGTATTGCGTAGCTGCAATTGGCTAAATTAGAACGTGTCCCCGATGCTCATTTCAGGCGCAATTCAAAACAGGACTCGGCAAGTTTTGAATTTAAATTAAGATCCTAGAATACACAGGGCTAAAACTTCATCAACTTAGTTGTTAAGTACCCATCTTTAGATTTTGAGCATTTTGTTGCTTCAAACAAAAAAATGCACAAATAACAGATGATCTACCCTTCCTTTAAGTAATCTTGTTGAGCAATGCAGTCGCTTCAAGATTAGTTGGCATTAAAAATGGTACATAGATTTTCTAGAATTTGAAGAAGAGAAATTTCTCACCTATTTTTAGGTATACCCATTATTCCCGGCATGAAGATATTTTTCCCCATATCTTGACTCCAAATCAACTTTGTAAAATGTGCATATAAATTGTCTTTCAGGAGGTACAACAATCGTCGTGGGTCCAGGGGCTGAGGTGAGTGTAGAGCTGGGTACAGACGCCATCATTGCATGCGAGGTAGATCAAGATGCCGCGCTGGAACCCACAGTTACCTGGTACCGTAACGTTGGAGCCGGCGAAGAAGAGCTGGACCTGACGGTGCCGGGCGGACGCTTCCGACGGGCCAAAACGGGCTCGGACTACCTGAAAGTGATGGCTACTGTTGTGGAGGACACTGGAACGTACAAGTGCAAAGCTGTGACATCTGAAGACGAGGCCTCAGCAGCCACAGAGCTGGTCATTAAGAGTAAGTTGGTTTTTAACCTCGTATCTGCCTTTTCCATCAGTGTTGTTAGACACGTATGGATTGTGTTTCTCACAGCAACCAATTTAGCCGTTTCTTGATGAATGACCAACCGCGTGGTGATTGATTGCCATCTTTGTCGGTGCCTGATATCAATGCTGTGCCAATACACCCAGCTGTAGAGAGTGCTGTGCCGCCTACAAAGTATCCATGAAGGACACATGACAGGAATGCACCTGATCTCATGACAGAAATTCCATTACAGTCAAGGGACTGTTAATTACAGGCTTTTTTTCAATTTTACTACTTACGGCAATAATGGGCACGCAGACCTATTAAGGCAAAACGTTTTTGACAGGTTCTCTTTGTCGACTATACATGTAGATAAGCTAAAGCAGGTAATTCTTGTACTCTTACAAGATGCATGTACCTCAGTAGAAAGAAGAGGACACTTTTATCACCTCAGCGATTTAAATTTAACATACTAGTTTGAAAGGAAATATGAATCGGGGTATCCTGATCGGTACAAAACTATTAATGCAGTACATTTCAGGCAAAAGGACTGCCACTTGAAATTTGCTAGAAAGCTGAAGCGTGATATCAGTAAAGAAATCAATAATTATTATGCAGGGGGGGGGGATACCCCAGAATCTGGCCAGGACTGAAAGCCTAAATCAATGTGTTGGCCTGGGTTGGATTCAAACCTGGTCCAGAAGTTGAAAATGGCGGGGAAATTATGAATGGATGTACCACTGCTCCAACCCGACTCTTCCCAAAATCTTATAATTTTCTCTCTGTTTTGTTTGTTCTTGATTTTGATTAGCTGTACCAGCCCCTCCGTCGAAACCGATAGTCAGCAAGCGCTCTGACATCTCCGATACCATGGTTGCTGTGGCGTGGTACAGTGGGGACGACGGCAACTCCCCAATCACTGATTACATTGTCTCACGCATGACCAACTTCCCCGACCTTGGCTGGGTAGTTGAGTCTACTGTGCCAGCTACCTCCAACCAGGCTTCCTTAGACCTCTCCCCCTACGTCACCTACCGGTTCCGCGTGGTGGCCGTCAATGCTATCGGAGAGTCTCAGCCCAGCGAGTTGTCTGATGAGTACACGACTGCAGCCGCAGCTATCACTAAGACCCCAGAGGAGGTGGGACTTGAAGCCACGGATCCTGGCAAGTTGAGTGTGACATGGCCGGTAAGTTTATCCAACAGGGCCCGACTTCATCACAGGAAATGTCATGGTTGGAAAAATGTTCTGCTTGTTGTAGAAGGAGTTTCTAGTTTATTTCATAATAGTACAAGCGATTTACAAGATACAAATGAACAATAAGAAACTTGACATTCATAGCAAGACGTGTATGAATACTATGAAGAGGTCAGACAATAAGCTGAAGCTTGTACTTGGTCTGCCGCCTTCCCAAAGAAAACTGCTAAATCATTAATTAACATATATTTCACCAGCAGTTGCCTAGTTAGAAATTGCTGTTGTTGCTCTCTTTATTGTCTTTTAAAACGACCTCTTTGTGGATAAAAGTGAGGAAATTTATTTACAAATGACTCGAAACACGACTGTGAAGTTGGGCAAAAAAATCTTCCCCTTGCGTCTTCATCTTTGTATGGGATAATGAATGTGATTATTACGACTTGGGTGTTGCTTCCGAAGATATTCTTTACTTTTTCTAAACTGGATTAAGACATTGCTCATGCATAAAAATGTGGCTGTCAGTACTTTTTTTTCTTGCATGTTGTTTTAAAGCAAGAAAAAAAGTTCCTCAATGAAAAGTATGAAATGACACATCAGTTAGGATAGGATAGGATAATATATTTATTGGCAACCGTTAGGTTGGATTACATAATACACACATTTTACATAAATTTATAACAGCTTAAAATACACATAAAAGAGATTAACAGATGCAAAATACCACGAACAATGATCCCAAGCTAAAACATAAGAAAACAAGCAGATCAAAAAAAAAAAGAAGGAGATTGCGTTAAAAAACTACCGGTTATTTTCAGGATATAAAAATTCATTTTAAAATGTCAAATTATGTAAGGGTTCTTACCTGCCATATAATTGGAATTATATGAGGCCGAGGAGGAGAGACTCACCGTGTATTATTGTCCCTGGTAATACGGTTTGCACCACCCTTTGAAGAAAATGGATCATTCCTTCATTCATAAAAATGCAAATTAGCCCTAGCACGCTGGGTATAAAGCCCCCAAGAAACCATTGAAGCATGTCTCTTTGTAGATCTAAGGTACTGGTCCTGGCTGAGGACTCAAGATGGGTGGGAGGCTGAAGAGAACTGAGGCACCGAGGGAGGGAGGTGAGTCTCTCCTCCTCGGCCTCATATAATTCCAATAATATGGCAGGTAAGAATTCTTACATAATTTGAAATTATATTTCGTCCTCGTCGTCGAGACTCACCGTGTATATTTCACAGCTAAGCCGAAGACAGGACTGCTCTTCCATATTCCTCTGAACATGGTACATCTCGCTTGTAAAACTTTCCAAAGGTGTTCACCGATGACCAGCCTGCTGTCAGTAAAATCTGAGCAGTAGAAACTCCTACTCTTGCTGCAGCAGATGTAGACGCAGCCCGAGTAGAATGTGCTTTATAATGTGAGACATCTATACTTGCCGATGCCATCACTATTTTCAGCCATCTAGCAATAGTAGATGAAACTACTGGATGATGAGGTTTCCCGAATGATAGAAACAGCCTTGTAAAGCGCTGATTATTTAGGCGTCTAAGCAATCCTGTACGATGAATATACACCTCCAACGTTGAAAAAAACACATAGTTTTTGATCTGCTGGATAACGGGCCAAAACAACATTTGGAACTGGCCTATGTGCTGAGGAACATTTAGACTGGCTGACTGGTGCAAATTCAAATGCTGTCCTGGACTTCTTCATGTGATGTAAATCCAGAGCAATTAATGATGAGCAACGCCCTGCTGTCACGAGAGCGACCAGCATGACCAATTTGAGCGTCAGAAGCCTCAAACTGAGCTTCCTGTTTGATGAGAGTGAACCAAGGTAACGGAGAACTTTCCCAACATCCCAAGTAAATGAATACCTAGGTTTCGGTGGTCGAATATTAAAAATACCTTTAAAAAACCTTGTCATTAAAGGATGTTGTCCAATAGGGACATCATCCACCTGAACATGGGCTGATGAAATAGCAGACCTGTAGACATTAATTGTCCTATATTGTAGCCCATCTTCCAACAATGCATGGAGAAACTCCAACACTTCTGCTAAAGGTGCTTGAACTGGATCCAAGTGTCGTTGATGACACCAGCGACTCCAGCGATTCCATGCTGAGTCAAATTGAGCATTTGTTCCTTTTCTCCATGATGCCATGATAACTGAGGACACCTTCTGCGAAAGTCCTCTTGCTGCGAGTGATTTCCCGATAGCACCCAGGCAGCCAGCTGCATCACCTTGTGCATGGGGTGTTGTTGACGATTGTGACATAATTGAAGGAGATCTGGGCGCTGTGGTAACAGTAATGGTGTTTTTACTGTCAGTTTTAACATTAGTGGATACCACGGTTGTGTTTTCCAAACTGGTGCAATTAGCAGAACTGTGGCTTCTTCTATTTGAATTTTCTGAAGGCACCTTGAGAGCAGACTGAAGGGAGGAAACAGATACCCTGCCATGTTGCACCAGTTGATGGTGAACGCGTCCACTTGCCATGCTTGTGGATCTGGGTGCCATGATATGAATCTTGGAACCTGTCTGTTGAGCCGTGATGCAAACAGATCGATCGACGGTTGAAATTTCATCTTTTCTACCACTGCTCTGTAAATTTCGGGGAGAAGATGCCACTCTGTGCGGTCGTTGAAGTTGCGCGACAATTCGTCTGCTATGACATTTTGTGCTCCTGGGAGATATTCTACTGACAATGTTATTTGTCTGTGTAGACACCATGTCCATATCTTCACTGCAAGGGATGACAATTCTGGCGATTGAGTCCCCCCTTTGTGGCTGATGTATGACATTACTGTCATGTTGTCCACCTGTAGTCGGATGTGTAGGTTGCGTTGATGGTACACCAATGCCCGAAGGGCGTAGTACACTGACAACAGTTCTAGATGGTTGATGTGTAGATTCTGTTCCAATATCGACCATCTGCCGCCTGTGCGGATTTCGGATGTGCAAAGCACCCCATCCTTGGAGTGATGCATCTGTCTGGATCACCACATCCGGTGTTGGATTGAGTAGTGTTTGGCCGTTCCAAATTCTTACGCATTGTATTGAAACGGAACTTCTAAAAATTCTATTTTATGACCAACAACTGACTGAAGTATCCAACTGTCTCTTGTTAGGGATTTCCAATTACAAACAAAATATTGAAGACGACTTGTCTTGAAAGAAATACATGAACATGTATCTACTTTTTTGATTTCTGATCAAACGAACCTCGCTCTGATCTGAATTTGCCACGGCTTGAGGATGCAGATTTATAGGCTGCATACTTTGGCTTGGTAGTATAGCCCGATGATCACCCTTGATAGGAGTTGTTGCCCCGAAATCTTCTGTTTACCGCAGAATAATAAGGAGAAAATATATTCCCCTTGTACGGCCCTGCAGTAGATGTTGCAGTCTTGGTGACTTTGGCTGCTAGTTTATTTGCTTTCTCGGCATCCTCTAT
Source organism: Patiria miniata (assembly GCF_015706575.1). Lineage (NCBI taxonomy): Eukaryota > Metazoa > Echinodermata > Asteroidea > Valvatida > Asterinidae > Patiria > Patiria miniata. The sequence continues at coordinate 12,213,216 of NW_024037058.1, forward strand.
GTCCTTGACTAAGTTTCCACCAAAGAGATGGCTCATCGACGGTGAATTTCGTTTGAGGCTTTCAAATTTTCTGTCAAGTAGCTCATCAAAAGCATGTTGTCTTGAAAGAGCTAGACTCTGGCTTGCAGACCCAAGCAGTATCAATGCCGAGGTGACATGATCTTTAACCATACTGGTGTCAACTGTCTCTGGACAGGATGGGTCCACCAAAGCATCAAAAAGATGGGTCAATGGTAAAGCTGCTTTCAGCAGATGATTATGAGAGTCTTTAAGCTTGTCATCTTGAGTTACTAAAGACGATCGAACTTCCTTGAAGGATGACTTTACCTGACTTGGTAATTCTGGAGCCTTGAAATGTGGTTCCTGTTCGACTGGTACTTGATTGGATAGAGTCTCTTCTTTGAACTCTTCATGTCCCAATTTGTTTGAACGCAGGTCTTCCCACCAGGAAAGAACTTTATCCGTCACTGGAAAACCTGATGCCTTGTCCACTCGGATTGAGAGATTCCGATTCAGCGTCACCACCAATCTCCGATATTGCCGGTCCGACACTCACGGAGTCCAAATTCGCACCCGTACCAGGGCCCGAATTACCGCCCCAAATGTTCGGACTCGCCGGCGGAGGAAGCGAGAGCTGTCCAGGGGTTGAGGGATTTCCCCAATGTTGATGATACATCTGTTGGGTAGTGTTAGGAGGCCACTGTTGTGCGGAGTTAAACCACGGAAATGACCAATACGGCGGAGCCATGGGCGCCGCCATATTGAATGACTGCTGCCCGCTAGCGGTAGCATTGCTGGCTGTAGGCGGGAAATTCCATTGTTGTCCGGGGAAGAAAGACGGCCCTGGTTGATTGTGAGGGACGACCCAAGGCGAGGTCTGTCCGGGCTCATTTTCTACCACACGTCTAGCCTGTGGTGCTCTAGACACTTGCGGTATATTCTGCGAGGAATACGCTCTCGTGTCGGTGGCGGAAATTGGGCAAGGCGGCCCGCTTTCCAATTCTTCTGCACGTTGACCACCAGCCCAAGGCGAGGCTGGGGCCTGTGACTTACGCACTCGTTCAACCATAGGCGAGGTTGACGAGGCCGCAGACGGTCCCGAGGCCGTAGACGAAGATCTCAAGGCTGAACCAGGCACATCTTTAGCCTGCTTGTCGTTGGCTTTCCATTTCTTGGTCGACATATCGAAGCAATAAACGTAGAAAAACCGAATTGGTTGTAGCTAAAATTGAACAAGTACGTGAAACTGAAGACGTAGTGTAAAATACGTGTGTGCTAGCCGTACCACAAGAAACAAAGACATGCTTCAATGGTTTCTTGGGGGCTTTATACCCAGCGTGCTAGGGCTAATTTGCATTTTTATGAATGAAGGAATGATCCATTTTCTTCAAAGGGTGGTGCAAACCGTATTACCAGGGACAATAATACACGGTGAGTCTCGACGACGAGGACGAAATATAATTAAGTGCAATTGTCTTAAAAACTCATTAAACGAAGCTGCTGATAAAAAGCTACTGATTAATAAGGTACGATGGGATATGAGAATTTTCGGACCTATCTGTGCGGGTTCTGATTACGTATACACATATTTTACATATAATTATAGCAGCTTAAAATACACACACAAAAATTAACAGATACAAAATACCACAACAATGATCCTGAGCTAAAACATAAGGAAACAGGCAGATCTACAAAGTAGATTGCATTCAAAAACGGATGTTTTTCAGGAGAAAAAAAAAACATCTAAAATTAACTGCAATTATCTTTAAAAATTCATTCGACGAAGCTACTGGTTAAAAAGCTACTGATTAAAAAGGCACCATGGGATAAGATAATTTTTAAACCTATCTGTGCGGGTCCCGGGAGGGGCAGTTTATTGGTAGATCTTAGATTATATGACACTTCACGGGGATGGGGGAGGAGGCTGTGTAATTTATTAGACGGATCCTAGAGTTTCTGAAAATAAGCCATGCACAATTCCTTACGTCTTTAATGAAGTGATTGGATGCCGAGAGAAACTAATGTAGGGTTATAACTCTGCCCTGGGTATATACACCTTATGGCTCTCTTCTGTACCATTTCTATCTTGCTGGACAAGTAGTTAGCCAAGCTGCTGTGCCATACTTGGCAGGCATATTCTAGAACTGGTCTTATCACTGACAAGTAAATTTTAAGTAGGTCAGCTTGATACACACCTGCACGTTTCAGCTGATACAGCATATATAGTCTTTTACTAGCCTTACGAACTATGTGGTCAACATGAGCATTCCAAGGTAGGTCTGAGGACAGTATTATTCCCAAAACTTTGACCTGTGTGACTCTATCAATGATGTTAGGCAAATTGGCTGAATGAGATGGGTCCTTACAAAAACAAATAATGAGTTCTTTGGTCTTTGAAGCGTTGATTTTCATGTCGTTCCTCAGAGACCACTGGGAAGCAATGTCTGCAGATTCTTGAAGTTCTGACGCAGACCCCTTCTTGCAGATTTCAAATATAGTGCTGTCATCCACGTACTTGTACAAAGGGCATGGAGTTTCCAGGTCGTTAATCTGGACCAGGAAATCCTTGGGTCCAGATAATGTTCCCTGCGGAACACCACCACTGGGGTAACCAAACTCTGACAGCACAGGCCCAATTTTGACGCGTTGAGCTCTATCCACCAGGAACGCAGCCATCCAGCGTACTAGGTGATGATCCAGGCCGATGTTTGTGAGTTTCTGAATGAGGATATGGTGATTAATATGGTCGAATGCCTTTGAGTAATCCAACAGCAAGATCCGTACGAAGCAACCAGGTTTGTCAGTCGCCTCGTACCATCGATGCACCATTTCCACAAGAGCGTCTGTAGTGCCAGTCCCAGATATGCATCCAAATTGGTTGGGGTCTATTTTGTCCTTGAGCTGCACGGTCATCCATTGGAGTACGACGGATTCAAAAACTTTAGCAGCGATGGGAGTCAGTGAGATTGGTCTGATATCCCTTTCTACTGACCTATGGGTGTGACTTTGGCACGGGAACGATGTCTGCAGTTTTCCATACGGTGGGAACTACTCCTTCTTCAACAGAACTATTGAAGATGTCAGTTAGAGGAGTAGCTAAGAGGTCTGAGAAGTCACGAAGGATCCATGCAGGTATTCCATCCGATCCCGTAGCTTTGTTGACTTTGATCTTATCCAAAGCTCTTTTCGTTGTACGGACGCTAATGTAGAACTCTACTGGCACCGGGTCTGCTGTCTGGAATACTGGATGGGTTTCGTCCAGGCGGGGGAGATCACTGCTAACAGAGACAAAAAGTCATTGATGTTGTCCGCAAGTGCTTGAAGATCACCATTTGTCATTGTGTTAGCTAGACCCTGTAGACTGTTCTCTCCGCCTAATGACGCACCAATGAGCATCTTCATATTTTTCCAGAGCAGTTCTCCAACGACGCGATCTTGGACTGATAAAAGTTGTGTCGGAGGCGTGAGGCGGAGCGGTTGACTTGGTTACGAAGCATTCTTGCAACCTTGATGTTGCCTGCCATCTTTGCTCTCTGGCGTCTCTGTACCAATTTCCTAAACGAATCGGTGACCCATGGTTTGTCGTTGGTATGCCGGGTCACTATCTTAGTAGGAAAACATGACGCCATTATAGAGTTCTTGGTTCTCTGATAAATGGAACTCTTCTCCTGGCAGCTTTCCGAGTGATACAACTCCTTTCATTCGATCTCAGATAATGCTGACGCAAAGAGAGCTTTCTCTTGCCGGCCCATACACCTAGTGGTGACCTTCACTTTGTGTCCAGTGTTCAGGGAAGGGGCATTTGATGGTGAGAATAGTACCATGTTATGGTCTGATGTTCCAAGTTTGGAAATCACGATCGGCTTATCATAAACTGGTGACAAGTTAGTCCATACCTTGTCTAGAATTGGCTGTTGCCGTGTTGGAGTTTCAACCAGTTGCTTGAAGCCGTAATGGGTTCCAAGAAAGTTGTCTCTCAATTGATTAAAGTCACTTGTCACAACTACGCCACACGACGGGTGCAGACGCAGGATACTATCCACGCAGTTGATAATGTAGTCATGCATTGATGTGTTATCTGCATCAGGTGGGTGATAAATGCAACCAATGGCCGGGGTGGAAAAACGTCGGGGAAGTTTTCGTGGCCTCAGGGACAACCACACTGCTTCATGAGTTTCATCGTTAAGGATCTGCAACCTTTTGTAAGGGATTGTGTTTCTGATGTAGCACGCGACTCCGCCTCCTTTCTGTTTTACTCTGTCCTATCTCTCACATGTAAAACCTGGAAGAGCTACGGCTTCGTCCGTTATGTGATCGTTGAACCATGTCTCTGACACACATGCGATGTCCACTTGATTGTTCTGGGCAACTGCTAGCAATTTGTCAGCTTTTTCAATACTCAGGGAGCGAACATTTAGGTTAAGAATGCATGGGAAAGTCCAGCTTTTGTTAGTTAAACTAACTAAATTGTTCTTATTGACGCCGGCTGAATAACAAGATTGCTGTCGGGCTGTTGTAATTCTTGTGCGTATTGTATGCACTCTGTTGGCTCCGCCCCTGTAGCCTCTGCGGGTAGGTGAAACATTGCACAGTCCCAGGGCCTTAATCCTCTGCCATACTGTATCAGGTAGAACTGCTCAACGGGAGAGTACCGCTGCACCAATACGTTTGAGCTCGCACACAGGGTATACATTCATGGTTGACTGATTTTTACTGTCCAAAGCAGTGGCGGATGAGCAATTTTTTTACAGCCAAAAATCAACTTACGAGTTCATCGATCACGACTAGCACTCACTCCTGAAGATTCTCCAGCTCTTCATTGCACCACAGATATAAAAATGGTCTTTAAACACAATACGGAAACAGTACAAACACGGATAAAAATGAGAGACGAATTTGAGGTGCAGCCACAAGGCGTCACACTCACTTCCGAGTTAAAGCGCAGATGTCTGTCCTAATGTTTTAACAGCTCTTTGTGAATTAATTGACTTTTATAAAGTGGGACGTTCGTGATGGGATCCGGGAATGACCTATGTTCCTGGTGCGTATGCAGCTGGAATCAGCTGTTGTACTTACATGTACAATGTACATAACATACCTTTCTGAAAATGTTACCATACACTGTACATAAGTACATGCACGGTAGACACACCTGATGTTCCCAGTTGGAATAGGAAGGAGTCTGAGTAGAACATTTCACGCATTCCTGAACGGAATTTTTCTTTTTGAAACGGTATTCAATCTTTTGAAACAACCTGGATTTAGGAAAGGAATTCAGTTTTGAAAATTCAAATTTGAAACAAATTCCACCTCTGAAAGAAAAAGTTAGCTTGTGTAATGCAATTGAGCTTTTGAAACAGAATCCAATTTTCAAAAGCCCCCAAGTGCCTTTATAAAAAAGAAACATTAAAAAATATGTATGAAAAGGAAACAAATGTGAGGCATTCTGGCAAAATGAGACGGGACTGGACACAGGCCATATTGGAGATAAAATGCCCCCCATAACAAAAATGAATCAAGATCACCACCCGTGATTTTTTTTTTCGACTTTTAGATTTATTGGTAATCTTTCATTATGTCTACAACACATATTTTAAAGAAATGTTATACAAATCGTAGATTAAAAGTGTGTTTAGGGACAAACCATTGACATCTTTCATTTTCCTGAATACAGAAATTGGATTTTTTTCAGTATTTTACTTTTTGACACATGTTTCTATAAACAGCCATAACTTGTCTGCTGAATTTCCAACTGTAGTTGAACAAACAATACTTTAAGGAGAATTATATTCTACTTCCTACTATCTGCAAACCCTCATGTCCACCTCTGCCAAGTTTTGTCTCATTTTGCCAGCATGTCTCACAAATATGTACTACAATAGTTGTTGACCTTTACCCGAATTGCCACCCTTTCCAGGAAGTGCACCCGTATGACCAGAACGGCCCCGGATTCACGTACGTGATAAGATGGAAGGAGCCAGACGCCGAGAACTGGAACGAGGAACTCGTTGAGGACTACAGGACGACCAGCTACGAGATCGATGACGGTGATATCTACAAAGAGCTGGAGGTGCAGGTGGTGTACATGAATGACCTAGGGGAAGGACCAGCTTCAGAAAAGTCAGGTTTCACTGGAGAAGGAAGTGAGTATTGGCTCAATAAAATTTGAAGGTTTGCATGGTAAAGAGTAGTCTGAGAATCATCCGTTGTCCACGGAGCCCTATCTCCGGTCCAACGTATGATATAATTATCTATAGGCATGCAGATGAAAGGCCGGTTCATACTCGGCGCGAAAGCGAACGCGAACGCGAATTTGTGGCGTCATGGGGAGTTTTCGCGCTGCGAATTCGCTAACGTTGAACACATTTTAACTTCGGCGAATTACGCAGCGAATGCTTCGTGACGTCAAATTCGCATCTCATTCGCATTCGCGTGAAGTACGAACCGGCACTTATGCGACCCCGCGCGCCAGCCAATCGGAGTCGACTTTTACTAAAATCTTGACGTCACTTCATTCCGAAATATGGACTAAGTTTTTGATTGGTCGATTCAGATGCAGTGCCGGACGCGCATAGCTCTGCAAAATCTAGACACGACCGTGATTGGACAGCTTTATTATTGCTTGGCGTATCGCTTAACATATCATTACAGAGCGCGTGACCGCAGACTTTTTTGCTCAATTCACAACATAAAAAAGAATAATAGATGTCTTGTCTAGGTTTTATTTATAGATATCCATGACGATACCCGATATAGAAAGCGCCCGCTGAATGGTCAGAATATCGAGGTCAAGAGTTTTTTTTTGCATAATGAATCGCTGAATCAGCTAGAATTATCATAGATTAGCACATCGACTTGGTAAAGATAGCAATAAGATGAACGTTTACGGGAGCACCATTTAACAAATCTCATATTGTGCGGTTCTAAATAAAACCGGGAGAACTGGAAATTCCGGACAGTATACTCTGCCCATCATCAATCAGGAGAAACCTGACGACGGGCAGTATACTTTCTGAAACTTTGAGTTTCCCCGATCCTTTTCTGAACCTCACCAGTTCACAAAGGAGATTTGTTACATGGTGCCACCGCAAACTTGATCTTATTGAGTATTGGCTTTAAATGACAGAGAGCTGCAGCTTGGCACAGAAATTGGCTGAGTGTTTACTGATTTTTAAACACAGAATGCCACGGTTCATTGGTTACGGTGTATAACTCATTGACGAAGGTGCGTGGGTTCGAACCCTGCCTCGAACATCACGGTGTCCATGCCCTTGGGCAAGACATTTAGGCCCAAAAAAAAAGTCTCCGGTTTCTGGTATGGAGTTTGCCCCAAAAGTGGTGCGGCTACGCGGCTTTTTTTTTTCTTACCTGTTTTTTTTTTTTTTTTGGCTTCAAATGTCGGCTGATGACTGCAAATGGTGCCCGACTAAACTTAGTGCAAGTATATGGGAGTCCAGAGAGGCCACATAAAGCTTATTCTCGATCATAACCCCATCTAAAAACACGTTAAAATTGTGCAGCAGCAGAATTCCAGTCAAACCAGTGAGTTTGGCGGTTTTGAGACATCATCTTGTATTGAAAAAAAAACTTTTTCATTTTGCCGACGCGCATGGCTGCGGCGACGCGCGCGCATACCAGAAACCGGAGACTTTTTTTTTTGGCCTTAACTACACTTGTCTCTCTTCACCCAGGATTATAAATGGGTGCCTGTGAGGGTAGAGGCCGAATGTGCGCTGATATCGGCTGCCGCTGATATCTCGTGGCCTAATGAACGGGGTATTTTTACTGTAAAGCGCTTTGAGATTGTTGATAGGATGGAAAGCGCTATAAGCATTACAATAATGTACAGGTTAACAACCAAACGATTGTGCGATTATGAATGTGACTGGATTTACAGGTTTGCTTTATCTATATTTGTATTAAGCCTGGAACATACATTTGCAGAGCGATACTTTCTGCTTGAATATCAGAAAAAGACTGCCTGACAGAAAATGAAAGACTCATGAAAATTGCCGGATAAGCACATTATGAAAACGGCTGGTTTGAGTGAGACAAAGTAAACAGAAATTGCACTTCATCATGACAGCTCCTCTTTCCGGCCAACATTTAAGGATCTTCCCTTCCGCTCTTCTTGACTGTTGTATCAAATTTTGATTTACCTGTTTTTCTGTAATGATGTCAGCTCCTACGAAAGCACCACAGAATGTACAGGTGATCGCCCAACGGAAGTCGTCCTAACCTGGGATGAAGTGCCTGCCTCGTCTATTAAGGGCATGCTCCAGAAGTTCCTGGTAACTTTTAAATGTATTTTTTTTGCGCGTTATTCATGAACAGTTTTTATATAACACTTTTTGAAATCGCTTATTATTACGCTTTTTTTTAACTGAACCTGAGCATCAGTAAATTAGTAGTTTTCTAAATATGGAATGTTCTTTTAGTTTAATTATGTTACTTGCTGTATAGTCCCACTTATGAATTTATCTATTTATTTCTATTTCATGCATTACTAGTAGGCATAATGAAAACAAGGATTCCTAGGCTCTGTAACTCGAAATCCTGACAAAACCTTCAGAGAGAAGACAATGAGAAGAAATGACAGTTTTGGAGATGGGAGGAAAACCCCAAAAGAAAATTTGGGGAAAACCCGCGGAGTCGTGTAGGGACTGAAAACCCAATCGTCATCTGGTCCGGGCAGGAATCAAACCCTGGCGATAACGATGTGTGGCGGAAATTTGAAAAGTGTGATCGGTCCGTATGATTCGCGGTCCGTCAAACTTGTCCAAGATGTTACCAGGACGATAGCGCTGCCACCAGGCGGAAAATAGAGTTAGGGTAAATCCAACATGGCCGCCTCCTTGTTTCTAAAATCTGTTCGGATTGGCCTAAAGTTTTTAACTTTTTTACTTTGAGTGATGGATGTACAGTATAAATTATTGATTTTTCAGATGAATAAAAACTTTGTTGTGTATAGTAATTTTTGCTAGTTTACAACTTGTGGGCGTGGCTTATTTACTACGCGTACGCGCAGGCTGTGTGTAAGGCGCGCGATCCAAAGAGTATAAATAGGGCAGATTTTTGTGAATTCGGGGTTCGGGTGATTTAGTTAACTGAGTTTGCATTTGTCGAGTTGTAGTACTGCTGATCTCTGAGACGTTGAGGAGTGGAGGAGCTGAGGAGCTAGTGAAAGAGCTAATAGGCACGTACAGAGCTGGTTTTAATGTTTACATTAGCGTGCAGATTCACTGGGGAGAAATAGTCATTATAAATTAAGTTAGGGAGGTTTGGAATTAAGAAGTTGAGGAGTAATTGGGGAGCTGAGGAGCCAGCTGAGGAGCCAGTTAAGGAGCTCTTAGGCACAAACGGAGCCAGGTTGTTATTCGCCTATTCGCTAGGGGAAAGTGGTTTACTTAAATCTTAATTTAAATTAGGGAGGGTTGGAATTAAGAAACTGAGGAGTAAGTGAGGAGCTGAGGAGCCAGCCGAGGAGCAGAGGAGCCAGTTAAGGAGTTGAGGAGCAGAGGAGCCAATTGAGGAGCTGAATTTGGAGGACACCTTGTAAGTCACTTATTATTGGAATGGAATAGCTGGATAAACTAATCTAAGGTCATCTAAGTTATCTCAGGAGCTAAGCAGATTCAAGAAACTACTGGCAGACCCGTCAGAGGCCTTGACTTAGCGAGACATTTGGACTGGCAGACGGAATTGTCTAGTCGTGTTTATATTTGGGAAACTACCGGCAGACGGAATTGCCTAACGTAGTGATATTTGTTTTTGAACAGGTTTTAGTATTTCTTAATCTGCGTCTAAAGTTCGTAGTCAAAATATATGACCCAGTGAAGAAGTTAAGTGAAGTGACAAACAGTCTAACTAGTTCCTAAGGACTGACTCAAGAAAGATACCCCTCAGGCAAATCTTCAGCACAACTAGAAAACTAGCAATTTAATTCAAAACTGAACAACAGTCAAAAGAACAATGCCAAGGATGAGCTTAAACTTAAATTAATTCAAAGCTGAGAAAATACAGTAAATGGCAGTGCACTTTGCACTGGTGAGGAACGAGTCTATGGGCCGAATCTCTGGAATTTATTTACCCGAAGGGGGGAGGAATACCTTTAAAGGATAGTGCTCTCTGCACTGGGAGGCAAAACAATCAGTCTCTAAGTTATTCCCTAAACTTTACTTATAAACTTAACAACGGGCAAATCCTATGCCCTTATAAAAACAATACGACAATAGGCAATTACGTCTGCCTGTTCAAAAACAAATATCACTACGTTAGGCAATTCCGTCTGCCGGTAGTTTCCCAAATATAAACACGACTAGACAATTCCGTCTGCCAGTCCAAATGTCTCGCTAAGTCAAGGCCTCTGACGGGTCTGCCAGTAGTTTCTTGAATCTGCTTAGCTCCTGAGATAACTTAGATGACCTTAGATTAGTTTATCCAGCTATTCCATTCCAATAATAAGTGACTTACAAGGTGTCCTCCAAATTCAGCTCCTCAATTGGCTCCTCTGCTCCTCAACTCCTTAACTGGCTCCTCTGCTCCTCGGCTGGCTCCTCAGCTCCTCACTTACTCCTCAGTTTCTTAATTCCAACCCTCCCTAATTTAAATTAAGATTTAAGTAAACCACTTTCCCCTAGCGAATAGGCGAATAACAACCTGGCTCCGTTTGTGCCTAAGAGCTCCTTAACTGGCTCCTCAGCTGGCTCCTCAGCTCCCCAATTACTCCTCAACTTCTTAATTCCAAACCTCCCTAACTTAATTTATAATGACTATTTCTCCCCAGTGAATCTGCACGCTAATGTAAACATTAAAACCAGCTCTGTACGTGCCTATTAGCTCTTTCACTAGCTCCTCAGCTCCTCCACTCCTCAACGTCTCAGAGATCAGCAGTACTACAACTCGACAAATGCAAACTCAGTTAACTAAATCACCCGAACCCCGAATTCACAAAAATCTGCCCTATTTATACTCTTTGGATCGCGCGCCTTACACACAGCCTGCGCGTACGCGTAGTAAATAAGCCACGCCCACAAGTTGTAAACTAGCAAAAATTACTATACACAACAAAGTTTTTATTCATCTGAAAAATCAATAATTTATACTGTACATCCATCACTCAAAGTAAAAAAGTTAAAAACTTTAGGCCAATCCGAACAGATTTTAGAAACAAGGAGGCGGCCATGTTGGATTTACCCTAACTCTATTTTTAGCACACACAAACACATGGCAATGGCAGTGCATGAAAACAGCTGACGGTTGGTGAATACTAGCGATAAAATAAGTCATCAAACAGTTATAAAAGTGGATGGAACCTAATAAAAAGTTACCCAGGCGTACAGGTGAGTCTAAGAAAATGACCAGAGTGGCATTTTCGTCACAGATGGAAGGCGAGGAAAGAAACCACTGCGCTATTGAACCTGTCACAACTCGAATGGACTTTTAAAAATAACTATTCCCCGTACATTCTTTGACTACAGACCATGCATTAACCCAGGGGGCGTGGGTTTGATTCCTTCCGGAGCAAACCTGTGAAAATTTGTTCTGTTTAAAAAAAATAATAACAAATCTTTCATAGGCCCCTGGAAAGCAATGAGCAGTGCAAAGGATGTTTTCTTCATTGATGAAGACACATGTTAAATTTCAAGTTGAAACGGAGATTAAATACGCAGGTAAACATTGTTGGTAGATTTCTGCAAAAACAGATTTAAAAAACACATCTGTAATTCTGAGGACATTGGTTTGTATTGATCTCTTACAGGTTTACTATACCATGGTAGAGGCACAGGCCCAGGGCCAGGAGCCTGCAGAGTGCCTGCCCAACACAAACTGTCGTGTGGGCGACCTCACCCCGTACATGAACTACCAATTCCAGGTGGCGGTCCGAAATGGTCAACGTGAGGGCGAAAAGTCGGCTCCTGTCTCATTTCAGATGCCTGAAGGAGGTAAATAATATGTACTGACCAAATTGGTGTGCATCGATGTTTTATTGAATCATTGAATACCTGTGGTTTAAGAAGGTAAATTGCCAATTTTAATGAGCACATAAATTGTGTCATCAAAGGCAGAAGCATCAGTGTGATAGCCGAGTGCAAAAAAAAACTTTGCAAACTTTTGCTTGTTTTGGACCGAGATAGATTATCCTTTTTGTACTTGATATCGTTTAATTCAAAACCATTGATCATTGAGCTCAAGTGGCTTAATTTCTGGTTTCAAATCTCAAGGACAAAAATACTGTACAGTGAGTTATCAATTGACTTCACAGCGTTTGCTCCCTCAGATGTAAAACAATAACACAGAAGATGTAACTGTTGAAAAAAGTGAATTTGAACTGTTAAAAGGGGGGAAAAAGCAAAGGGGTGTTCCATGATTGTGTACAAGTCACAGGCAATTTATTTCGCAGTGCAATCTAACCCCACGTCTGTTTTATTCACTCTGTAGAGTCTGGACCTGTATTTGGTATGTCTATTGTCCCACTGTCTGACCGCATCCTGGTGAAGTGGGGCAAGCCGGCTTCCCCCAACGGTGTCATCAACGGATACTACCTCAGCTTCAACCCCTGTAAGTATTGGGGCTGCTCCGCTCTATCCAGTCTTCGGATTCAGGCACCTCTGTAACGTAAATTTAAGCAGCTGGGCAGTGAAATGACAATTGATTTCTCAAAACTTGGTGCTGACGTAACAACAGTTTTAGTCGGCTGTTCTTGAATGATTTCTGTTCGGTCACAAAATAGTCGATGAACATTCTGTCACAGTTGAAACAGGAATTCATTTCCCTCCAAACATGAAAGTGCAATCTTACTGCATCAACCTTAATAGGTTAAGCAATAGCAGGCTCCACAGTGCCTGCTACTAAAATATAGGTTTTCCCGGTCAATATCCGAATTTTTCGAATCATTTTCATTATCAGCCATTCAGTTTCGCTTGAGTTTTGCACATGCGATCAAATTGGGATTTCTTTTTCATTTTGGGGCATCCAATTTCATTTTTAGGCAGCCAAGATTTTGCACTGAATGTTCGTTTTCGTTGTGGGGCATTCTTTTTGTTTTGGTGCATTCAAGACTTACCTTGTAGCATTCTTAAATTAAGTCTTTGCTACCTTTTGACGGTTGACTCATTCAAATTAGCGAACGTCGGTGCGCTTATCGCGTATTACCATGCTTTTCGTTTCTTATTCGTTTTGGGGCAATTGCTTTCATTGTTTGGGCATTCCAATTAATTAGATGTTTTAATGATACATTTTCCCATTTTGCCTCGATTTTAATTTTTCCCATAAAAATCTTGGTGACTGCAAAATTTACAATGCAACTAGTTAACTGATATGAGGGATACAATATGTACCAAAATAATGAAATGAAAATGGCTAAGATAATCTCTTTTCTACATGTTTAAACGTTTGATCAAGGGGCTTCTTTTAACGTTGACGAGTTCTTGACGTGAAAGACATCGGGGCATGTATGTTTGGCAATGGTTGTACCATCGGTGACACTTCTCTTGGGTGATTTCTTAAAGATTTCTTCCGTGTGTCTGATCGAACACTAATTTAAAGGGCAAATGCAAATACACAACTTGTATTTTCAAGTTTCAAATTTTTCCATTTTGAAGGGTGGTTTTTGGTGCCTTCTCCCTTTTTATGCTGATACAAAGTTCCATATTCATGAGCAAAACTTCGATGTCATTCTGGGCAGATAAATGTAAACAGGCTATTTCAGCACACAAAGTTGCTAGAATTTTGGATATTTTGCTGCCATAAATTTCTTTTCTTTGATGATTTTTTGTTGTGTCAGTACATGTCAGTAAGCTAATGAGCAAACATTTTTCAGTAATGGTTTCAATTAGCAAATTTTGGCTGAAGAATTTGAAAGAAAACCCCACAACTGAACAGTGTCTACCTGAACTCGCATCACAGCAACAGCGGGCTCAGTAATTCGGAAAAGCATGGAAACTTGTAAATGATAAAGACGTGCGCTTTGCAATAAAAATAACCAATAACGGATGTCAAAATATATAGTTTTTATACATTTCAGAGGAGTAGAAAGTTGCGCAAAATATATTCCTGAGATAAAGTAATTGCACGGCCCCTTTATAAGAAAGAGAGGTGTGCATTTACGGATTGAAGACATCAGATATGATTTACGCCGAGATAATTCAAAGTTTTACGTGTACGAAGTCTTAAACATGCTTGACAAAATGTGAAACATGTTTGCCCATTAATGAAAATGAATGCACGATCAACCCCTTGCTAGTGATTCAGACGAAACTGAATGAACAACGCGATACTTTTAATTTGAATCCATCTTTTACAGGGACGAGTGAAGCTAAAATGCGATAGATTGCTCGGATAGTGAAATTGAATGATTCTTTTTGATTGTTGAATGGCGATGTGCATGATCTTTCAATTTCAATCTAAATGGAATGAGCCAGGCGCTAAATTGAATGAAAACTTGGTGAAATTGGCCGGGGAAACCTATACTATGTTCCTCATTTATATAGGTTTTCCCGGCAAATTTCCTAAAATGTTCGTTCACTTCTGAAAATCGGTCATTTATTTTCGTCTGAATTTGAATGCACGTCTTTAATCCCATTTCAATCTAACGAAAGTTCCGTCGTTTTCATTGTCCGTGCAATCGGTTTTGAGAAACAGACGGCCAATTACGTTACCTGTGCATTCATTTTGCTAGCGAACCTTTTCTAAATCGATTTCAGGTACAGCTAATTTAATTGACAGTTTAATAGTAAAAAAGAAGCCCTAATTGTATCTGAAATACAATGGTGCATATTTGAAATCGCACTCTAGAAGTGAAAAAGAAGTGTTGGAAATAAATCTGAATGGACATAAACGAAAAGTGCTGCTCAATTACTTAATTGATTGAACTGAAATGGAATCGAATGCTCTGATATCGAAAATGAAACTTGTGTTCAGAGCGATTCAGACGAAAATGAATGACCGATTTTCAGAAGTGAATGAACGTTTTAGGAAATTGGCCTGGAAAAACTATACTTCTGTTTATTTACTTATTTCTAGTAATGAAAGAAGGATTCCTCAAAAGCGCCCATGGCATTTAAGCTTGCGAGCCCAAAGAAACATGTCGAGAGAAGATAATGAGAAGAATTACAATTTTAGAGGGGGAGGAAAACCCCAGAACAAATATTCTGGAGAAAACCCACGGAATCCGTTAGGGACTGACACCCTATGCACACGTTGGCCTAGGCGGGATGCGAACCCGGGTCACAGCGGTGGAAGACGAGCAAAGTACCGCTATGCCAACCTGACTCTTCTGTTTGTGAAAATGTCTCACATGTAAAAGTGTCCTCATAGAGATCGCCTTTAAAGAGGCAAGTTAAGGCATCCACAAAAATTGATTATTACCAATAACCTTTCTTTCTCTCTGTGACTGTAGTCGATTGGATTGATTTGGGAGAGGAGACCAGAGTTCCCATTGGGGACCCAGAGGCCGATTCCTACAAGGTGGAGTCCGCACAGCCCGACACCAACTACCGCATCTCAATCTACGCCACCAACGGGTATGGCCTCGGCCAAGCGAACACCCAGGAGGTCACGACGCGAGTTGGTGGAGGTAGGTGGAATCAGAGAGTTATGATCTTCAGACCATTTTTTGTACCAGTCACAAATCTTCTTTCGCAAGTCCAGTCGCCGGTTACAGGTGATGAGCAATAACAAAGGAATGCCAATAGTCACAGTTCATTTGGATAACTTGTGAATTCACTGGAAGACACATGATGGACTCTTCTTCTTTTTCTATTTGTGATTTTACAGTGCCACCCAAGCCTCTTTTCGCTGATGCCCAGATCGCGCCCGGAAGGACGTACATTAACGTGACCTTTATCCAAAAGGACGAGGGCGCCGCAGCCAACGAGTTCTACGTTTTGTACAAGGAAGCACGTAAGACTCTTTTAATTGTCTGGTACAATAACCCTAGAAAATTGACTGTTGTCGATGTTAGTGCGTGCGCTGTAACAAAATTCTACTGTATTTTATAGTTAAGGTCATATCACAGTAGTGAACCAATTAAAACCAAAAGAAAACAAGGTGCGATGGTATTTCTTGGTGTTATTTGTTGTTTTTTCTCTCTCCCCCTCTCTCTCTCTCTCTCTCTCTCTACTCCTAAGACGACGAAAATGCGGACTTTGCGGAGACTCAGCGCGTGGACCTGCTAGATGGAAACACGACCACGGTTCCTGGCCTGGAGGCTGGCACAGAGTACACCCTGCGGATTGTGGCTGTCAATGATCAAGGAGAGGTAGCCGGAAACGACGAAAAGGCCAGGACAATTGCAGACGGTAAAAGCATGTGGCATATGCAGCTGTTTCGGCAAGTCCGCCGAAAAAGCTCTGGTTTTCCTTCAGACTATATTCTTTTGAGCTGTTCGGACACTCTTGATAAAATTTAGGGTTTTGTTTCTTTCCGCATAGTTGGGGAAAAGTCTTTGTTTTTGTTCTTTTGAGCGATTGCGAACTTTAAGACACTTTCCCTAATGCATGAACACAATATACTTGTCAGTTGTGCCACATTCAGAACAAACAGCCAAGTCGTAGACAGACTGAAGTGGTTTATGAGGGAAATCTAGTGTTAAGAGGACAAAAAATACGACAATATACATTACTACACCTCATAAATATTCATGATCAAATTGAAGCGCGTCATTGGCAGATTCCGCCGCGCGTCCGGGAAGTAAAAATGATACGCGCCCAGGTGACATCATCCCGGTGAGTATCCCCTTGCTGCCGTGCGGTAGTTTTTCTGGTAGCACCAAAAATTCACTTGGAACTCGCCTCGTATAGAACATGTAAAAAATGTAGTATGTGGCATGAAATCTTTACGGAACCAGTCTGTTGTTGTAGTCCTTGTAACTACTGCAGTAAAGACAAATTAAAGAGTGATGGCACCAGGCTTTTTCATAGACTGACGAAGAACTTGAATATCTTGTACTGAATAAAAATTCAAAATCTACGAAGGCCATTATAAACAAGGCAGTGAGGCCACTAAAAAGGCAGTGAGGCTACTATTATGAGGTGTAGTAAAACGATTACAGCATGGTTATTTCTGGAAAGTAGTTGGAAAACTGGTCCCTCGGTGTAGGTCAGCTTGACTACCTCCCTCCGCGTCGGGATGTAGTCAAGCTGACCTACACCTCGAGACCAGTTATTCCCACTACTTCCCCTCAAACCATGTTGTATTTGTATAATACGCCCTATGCACGCCAATGCACTTGGTGCCGGGATAGGGGTTCCGTTGGGTTGGTTTTGACCAAGCCAAAACATGATGCGCCTAAGAAACTCGCATTTTCAACCTTCAACCACTTTTCCAGATTGATACAAAAGCGGGTGTCATTAGGATTCAGAGAAGTCAACTTCAGGTCTGAAAAGCCATTTTGGAACAATCAAACAATCCTGACACTAATCTGACCACAATTACTACAGAAATTCTAAACTTCTTATATTTCAGTGCTTTTTCATACATCGATTCTTCCGCACCCCCACTTTTGCACGTATCCGATCAACTTCCAATTTGGCATGCTCTTATACCACCATCTGAATATGTGCCGCGAATCATGACGTCACGATGACATCATCGCTGGTCACGTGACACACCCGTAAAGTTGCATTCTTTTCAGGCCAGTATCTCCTGACCTGTCCCATTGGGTTGAATCTTTGCATGTTTCTATACTTGGCTGTGTTATATGCGACATTTGAGGTGACCTTATAATTACGTCATCATACAGTTTTATATGAATTTTTTTCTTGAATTGTTTTTCCGTATCGCACGAATGCAACTAATTTATGTGTTTAGAAATAGGTGTGTACAATCATACATACTTGTGTGACTTCACAATGATGTCATTAATAATGTCATTTTTTGCAATTTTATAGTCAAGTTCATCCGAATTTCAATGCGAAATTTACAGTTTTTTTTCTTTTCTGATGGTCACTTTTGACATAAAATAAATCATATTCTAATGAGACTTTATAATAACAACAACCCTATGGTAAAATTATTTCTCAAAATGTGACAACATCATGACATTATAAGGTGTCAAGTTACATTACATTAAAGGTCATTTTTCGAAGCACAATATCTACAAGAGCGGTTGAGTTCATGCGTGGTATGTACACAGACAGGGGTGTGTTATTTAAGAAAATGGAAGTGAGGTCACATTACATTAGAGGTGCTGTTTTGAAGCCCTCAAGGACGACAGGTGCAATTGGGTTGATACTTGGAATGTACATGACGGTAATGTGCTATAATATGGAAATTGTGATAATGTCATGATGACATCACCAGGTGTTTGTTACAAGATGATATTTTTAATGAATTTTTCTTTTTCTTAGCATATTCAATAGATTAATATCAATTCTGGTTTTTCGTCTTCGTTCTATCCATAGACTTTGTAATTCATTGTTCTTGACAGCACTTTTGGCAATAATTACTGTCAAATATCACTCAAAGTTAATATAGGCAAAGACCTCAGAGCAAAATCGTGTCTCGACAAGTGACGTCATGATGACGTCACCCTGCGTGCATAATTCAATGACCTACATCCGGAGAACTGTAGGTCCGATTGGGTTGAAATTTGGTATGTATGTATACCGGGATGTGTTATAGGTAAATATTGAGGTGACGTCATGATGACGTCGTCGTGGGTCATATAAAGTTATCTTAAATGTGCACCAGTATGTGCTATATCTAGAGAATTACAAGACATTACAAGACTTAGACTCATGGACCTTTGTCGGTACACGAAATTGAACCCGAATTTGCCTGACTGCACATGGACGAAAAAAGGTATGAACTCATAAAACATCATGATGCAGAAAATCCCTATGTTCTGTTCATTGAACAGACATAGACATGTAGTCTTTCGTTTGTGCTGTTGAAAAGCATTACATTTACAAACCGGGTGAGTCAAAAAAGGAAACCCAAATGCCGCCCTCTATTTTCTAAAGATGTTCCGCATGTAGCACTTTTCTGATCTAGGATGTGAAAGCCCCATTAAAAAGAAACTTTCTTTTTCACCTTCAATTTCGCCCTCTTCCAGACGCAAAAATATCTTCTTCAGTGAAGCTTTTGATCTCATTCAAAAAAGAATCATTCAAATCACTCATATACTTTTTTACTTACATAATGTTGTACACAAACAGATTTATAAACGTTCGTCCACGGCATCATATTTTAGCATTTTTAAAGGTAAAATGGTGATTATTTTCCAGGCCACATACGAATGCCGTGCGCGTACCGCTTCAAATGGTCCCCAATGATACACTTCGCTGTGCAAGTATAAAATTATATAGATAGGGGCGCCGACAGACGAAATACTACTGTCTATAGTGAATGGTCCTCAAGTCTAACATTTTCCCAAAACCTTACTCTGCCCATTGCGAGGATGACCCACAACCAGTGACCCCACAGTGCTGCAGCGAGCGACATTAAGTCAGGCCCGGATTACCCAGTAGGCACAGTAGGCACTGTGCCTCAGGCCAACAAAAATGTTGGGGGCTTACGAAAAATTGGGGGCCTACAATAATACCGCAGTGTGCCATAAAACACATATAGGCCTACCCACACCACACCCACGAGCAGAGGGTCTCTCTCCAAGTTTTCGATTTCACCAACTGACGCTGTATTACATGCAGGCCCTACGTATACAATTAATCGTTCTAAAGCAGGTGCTAACTGCGAACTAAGGGCGTCGATCGGTCAGAGCGGGGGGACATGTTGTTCCCCCAATTATTTTCTTCCCTGATTAAATAATTGTAGTCTACAGGGTGAGTCAAAAAAACCGAAACTCAAATGTCGGAATATTGTTTTAGTGAAGTTCTGCATGTAACACCTTCAAAATTCAGAATATGAAAGACCAATTCATAAGCTTTCTTTTAGTACAAGAATCATTCAGATCGCTTATGTAGTTTTTAAGTTACGGAATTATAAACACAACCACCGTTTTAAAGTTCTGTCCATGGATCACAAAAAAATGTGTGATTTGGTTTCGTTTTGCTGAATGAACACTTACCTTCTTGTGATTGGTCGACAGAACTTCAAAACGGTGGTTGTGCTTAAAATTCCGTAACTTCAAAAGTACATAAGTGATTTGAATGATTTTTGTGCTAAAAGAAAGCTTTTGGATTGGGACTTCATATCCTAGATTTTGAAAGTGCTACATGCAGAAATTCACTAAAAACAATAGTCCCAACATTTGGGTTTCGCTTTTTTTTTACTCGCCCTGTACTTGATTCTGTAGCTCAGAATAGCCGATTCAATGGCTCCCAACTCATTAATGATGTTTAAATGATGATATTTTGCTAAAACCTTGCAAGTAGTCAGAAATTACGTCACATTGAGAACCTCTAGAATCATTTTAACCCCACGCTGTTTAAGCTTCGCACGCTAATTAGTTCTCATCAGGATACACATGTTTGCATGAACATCCCCCTCCCCACTTGTGAGTTTGATGCCCTTGGTGCGAGCAGGCTTTTACAGCTAGGACCTATATCAGTTTGGCATGGCTTGATTTGTACAGTGCTTTGTACGCTGAATAGGGGTCGGTGGCTTGGGCGGAATAGGGCCTACGGAACACTGGTGCTGGGCTTACAAAACACTTAATCCGGGCCTGCATTAAGTCTTCATTTTATAGTGAGGTACCTTTACTGAAAAAATCTGACACGGTGGACAAAAGCACCATTTGTTCACCAAAGCATCTCCATGGTATACCTTTTCGAGAAAAAAAAGACGGACGCAAAAAATTGAATGATGGGAAGGGCAATATATGACGTCATTATGACGTCATCAGCTAATTATTACATGAAATAAATATGAATTGATAATATCTTTAGAACTACAAACATCACAACAACAAATGTGGCATCAAATGAAAGGGAACAACAAGATTTTTCATTTGAGTGGTATGTCAGTGGGATGGAATGTAGTACAGGGTGTTTTTTGGCCAAAAAGCCCTATTTTGGTAAAAGAAAATGGTGCTAAAATCATGGATTGGGGTAATCATTTTGGCACCTTGTTTTAACATGCAAACCGTGAGTGGTATTGTGAGTTTTTGTTCTTAGGTCAGAGAGAATGGTTCAAATACTATGCCAAGAGAGTTTTCGTAATTGATTATCGGTATCTTAAATGTTGAAACTTATTCCAAAGATAGGCGGACAAAAAAACGTAATATAAGTTACAGTCGGGTGCCCATCCGAGTGTATTTCAGTTATAGGTTAATCACGTGTTACGATGTGGAGCTTGAAGGGGTTGGGCAGTCTGCCGAGTGTATCTGCGATCACCATCATAGCACCAGGTTTGTAGACATCGTCGAAGTCGCATCCTTGTAGCTTAATAAAACGCTGCAAGCGGGGTGGTGCACTGGCTAGGATTTTGCGCCAGATCGTAACCAATGGTTTTAATGGTCAGTGACGACAATGAAGTTGCAGCCGAATGAAGTTGCAGCAGTGACACAGCTTCCTCTCGATATTCGAGAATATGCTCTTGGCAGAGGGTCTATAGGCTCTTTAAGGAAAATGCGATCGGTTTACCTTCATGGCTGATGCCCAATCCTCTTTCAGATGTATCTACTTTGAGGAAGGTTTTTTTATACCAGTGGGTCGGAGAATCGTAGCCAGGACTGAGTTGAGATGGAGTGTTTCAGGGTTATAAAAGAAGTTTGATGGTCCTCTTGCCAGAGAAATGGTACATCTTTTCGAAGAAGATCACAGAAGGGAGCAACTTTGTCTACGCAATGTAGGGTGTAGTGTGAGACAATGTTGACTTTAAAGGAACCAGCGGTTTCCATCAGGGCGATGAGGCGTTCGGTGCTCGTCATGCTCTCCAAGGGACACCGAATACTGCAATGTCGTTGCGGTGATTGTTCCAACGCATCAAGGCATCTAGCTTATTTCGCCATCAATATTTTTGGAACTATTGTCTTGGCTTACTGGTAAGCCGATGAGTGGGCGACGAAAGCTGTTACAACCAAATTGTATGTTGTCAGCTCTTCAGACTGCTCTAGATGAGCAGACCAATACCCTGCTTTTGACGTCTAGCTTGGAGAAGAACCTTTCCAGCGCAAAGTCTGGCTTGAGCTACTCAAGAGTGGGGATCTGTAGAAAACATTATGTGTTTAGCTGCTTGGGATCCGGACACACCCTGAATGGGCCGTCTTTTTTGGCAGTTGCTGTGATTGAGCTGCACCCGTCCGTGTGATGGGAGACTTTTCGTATGACCCAGCCTTTCTCCATCTTTTTCAGCTCGGCCTGCGGTTTTGGTTTGACATGAAAGCTGTACCTACGTGGCGGATTTATGTGGGACAGAGTATCTGGCTTGAGGCGTCTAAGTCGTCGAAGGTATTAAACTGCGTTGGGAGCCGGTCCTTCAGGCAGCGGCAGCGGAACGGGTTTGAAACTAGGGGGGGGGGGGGCATCACCGAAAAGGGGCACTTGCTCAGCATTGCTTTTTTTGCACATCCGAGCTGAAAGGTCGACACGTGTTTTTCACCGGACATTGGCCTCCGTAAAATCAAATGGGGGAGGGGGGGGGGCTGGAACCTGTGAACTATGCATTATGTGCCCATTTTCAGAGCGTATTGTATTCATTTTGGGGCTTGGTTTTCATATTCGTCGTTTATATCAAAATCATCTATTGGGAAATGGTTACTTCTAAGAAATAGTAAGATACTTTGAGGCCATTTTTTTAGCTCGAGGGGACACTTTTATTCTCTCATGTAAATGAGGTTTTTTGACCCAAAAAGTGGTTTTTTTTGCCCCCAAAACCACCCTTTACTACATTCCATCCCACTGACATACCACTCAAATGAAAGATCTTGTTGTTCCCTTTCATTTGATGCCACATTTGTTGTTGTGATGTTGGTAGTTCTGAAGATATTATCAATTTATATTTATTTCATGTAATAATTAGCTGATAAGTCATAATGACGTCATATATTGCCCTTCCCATCATCCAATTTTTTGCGTCCGTCTTTTTTTTCGAAAAGGTATACCATGGAGATGCTTTGGTGAAAAAATTGTGCTTTGGTGAAAAAATTGTGCTTTTGTCCACCGTGTACCGATCCTTGGCATTTTTGTCACTAAGGTACCTCACTATAACCTGTTGAATTTGTGAATTATTCTTTATCATTTCACTAGCACGGTGCACTCCAAGGGCGTTGGGGATGGAAAATAGAAACATCCCGGACAACAGCATAACGGCATCGTCCGTCCATAGTAGTAGCTATCTCCCAAGCACCGCTCGACTTAATGTAGGTAGGTATCGCATCCTTTCTATAAAAAATCAACGATCCTATATAAGTAATGGGCATTTATGTTATGGTAAACTTTTAACGGTGATATTTCCATATTTATGTTGTGCCTAGTTGCCTCATGAATATAATGATAAATGAAGTCATTTGTTTTTCTGCTTATGCTTCCTTGCGTAACTTAGTAGTGCTGTGTCATTAGGGCCCAATTTCATGGCGCTGCTTAACAACAACAAAGACTCTACCAAAACATTTTTGCCAAGACATAATCGCAAACATGAGTTGTTAAGAAAAGTATGGTTTTATATGGCTTCTTTTGGACTATTTGCTTACATTATTGATGCACAGTTCGTTATTACACATACACATGAATGAAGTCATTCTGTAGGCACCGAATGGTGACCATAGAACTCGGTAATTACCAAAGCCATACAATTAATGGGCCAAAGTTGTCGTTCAGTGGATTTGCCGGATAGTTCTTTAGTTCATTGTTTTGTGAGAATTTCAATATGAGGCCCAATTTACACTAGAAGTGCGGCGTCTCGCAGTAAAAGCCATTTGAGAGAAAAATATCGCGGAACTATACAAATTCATGTTGATGACTAATGAAAGGTTTAGGTCAAACGGTATGACAAGGCTCTATATATAAACCACCCAAACGGTGATTGGTCAGAAATGCAGATTTATAACGTGATATTTTGGAAATTACAATGTACTTCTTTTTAAAAAAAGTCCTTCATTTGATCCAAATAACCTGTTGTTTACCAATGGAATTAAACCAACATTTCAGATCATGTAAAGAGGGCATGAACAATGATATTGAGTGTTATATCAGTTTTGTGCAAGAGGATAATATTTAAATGCCGTACGAAAAACTACTTACTTTGGGAATGTCGATACAGTGGAGGAAACGGTGGCGGAAGGTGCGTGCAGCGGCCGAAAGCTTCTGAAGGAATGCAGAATCATCCCTAATGTCATTGCACGCCTCCTCGGTCGTTTGTTGTTCCAAACGATTGAGGAGGAGTGCAGTGACATCAAGGGTGATCTTGCATTTCTAGAAGCTTTCTGCCGCAGCACGCCCCTTCCACCACCACCTCCAGTGCTGTATTGACATTGGAGGACGCCAAGTCGAAAGTGGCAGATTGTGAAAATGAGTATTTATTTTTTTTCGTATGGCGAATAAAATCTTACCCTCTTTCCCAAAACTGATGAAACTCGCTTCATAAACTTTGTCATATGCCTTGTTTAACATTATTTGTAATTCCATTGGTAAACAACAAAGTAAATATTTAGAATCAAAAGTAGGAATAGAAACTGTTCGTCGGAATAACATTCACCTTTTCAGCCATACCTTTCTAGTGACTGTATTATTGGAGTAAAATTGATAAATCGTAGTGATTGTACATCTTCTGATTGTAGGCATTATTTTTTAATTTGCGTATTGGAACATTCCCAACGCTAATAATAAAACCATTATATCATCCACAGGAACCCAAGGATGGGTACCAAGCACTCCAGCAGATCAGTGGATTCAGGTTGACCTGGGTAAAACCACGACGGTTACCGGGCTCACCATGCAAGGACACCTCAGCGTGACTGTTGTCATGTCAGGGCGTTTTCAGTCCAGCACAGCCTCACAGCTGAGTTAGATGACTGGCAGAGTTTAACCAATGCTGACGGTGGAGCAATCAGAGTGAGTTACAGAGGGCGCTTTCCAAACATTCAGTCATCTTTATT
>NW_024037058.1:12238715-12285597 GCF_015706575.1 Patiria miniata
GGCAGCTGCCATCCCTTGCAAAATGTCCGGATCTTCGCACCGAAAACACTTACCCGTGTTGTTGTGTGCGTGTTCCGTTGTACGAGTTCCATGTTTGCACAGCGTTCACGTTGGCGCTAGCTCCGTGGGTGTTACTCCCGCATTGTGGCCCGTGTTCTCCGGCGTCCATCTGTTCGTTTGTTTATCCGTTAGTTCGACTGTCACCGCGATTGTCCTCATGGTCATCCAGCTTTAGATCATGTCCTTGATCAACAGTTTGGCACGGATCTTGTGTGATCTGCATTTTCAATCACTTGGTCACGAATTTCCTCGTCTGCTTCTGGAAATTGCAGCGAACAGCTCGTTGCCGCAGCCGCACGATGAACTTCTCTATCGACTCGCCGTCCTCCTGCGCCATGCTCCTGAAGCAATACCGCTCATACGGCACGTTGATTTTCGGCTGAAAATGTTTGCTCGGTTTTCTTTGATTTCTCGTAGGCGTCTGACCCTCTTCTTCCTCCAAGGAAAAGAAGATATCCTGCACTTCTGTCCGGCACAGGTGTAGCAACAACGCTCGTTTCTGCTCGGCATTTTTCACCCCTCGTCCGACTGCATACAGCTCGAAGCTACGCAGCCATCGCTGCCACGCGATTCCCACATTGCTTGGGTCGCCGTGCGGGTTGAACCATTTGACTTGACTCACGTCACTGCTGCTGAGTTCCATGACTTTTCCACACGAATTAAATCGGAAAATCTCAGTCAAATGCGTCCAAAAGATTCTTCACGATTATCCTGAATTGTCCAGTATCCTCGTCGCCAATTGTAGTGTTATTGTGAAGCCGGATTGAACTCAAAAAAGTACGAATTGAATACCAAAATGATTTGTCTCCAGAGCGTTTTATTCCCGGTTCTCGACCATGCCGCTATCCCATAATGTCCCCTAGAGGTCAATCTAATTTGCATAGGCTCTCATTTGCATAGCACTGTAAACATTGCATGTAATGCATATACATGTATTATCGGGACACTACAGTTACTACTTTGTAAACATTTTGAGGCCAACGATAAGGAAAACGATTAATAAAGATGACTGAATGTTTGGAAAGCGCCCTCTGTAACTCACTCTGATTGCTCCACCGTCAGCATTGGTTAAACTCTGCCAGTCATCTAACTCAGCTGTGAGGCTGTGCTGGACTGAAAACGCCTGACATGACAACAGGTCACGCTGAGGTGTCCTTGCATGGTGAGCCCGGTAACCGTCGTGGGTTTACCCAGGTCAACCTGAATCCACTGATCTGCTGGAGTGCTTGGTACCCATCCTTGGGTTCCTGTGGGATGATATAATGGTTTTATTATTAGCGTTGGGAATGTTCCAATACGCAAATTAAAAAATAATGCCTACAATCAGAAGATGTACAATCAGCTACGATTTATCAAATTTACTCCAATAATACAGTCACTAGAAAGGTATGGCTGAAAAGGTGAATGTTATTCCGACGAACAGTTTCTATTCCTACTTTTGATTCTAAATATTTACTTTGTTGTTTACCAATGGAATTACAAATAATGTTAAACAAGGCATATGACAAAGTTTATGAAGCGAGTTTCATCAGTTTTGGGAAAGAGGGTAAGATTTTATTCGCCATACGAAAAAAATAAATACTCATTTTCACAATCTGCCACTTTCGACTTGGCGTCCTCCAATGTCAATACAGCACTGGAGGTGGTGGTGGAAGGGGCGTGCTGCGGCAGAAAGCTTCTAGAAATGCAAGATCACCCTTGATGTCACTGCACTCCTCCTCAATCGTTTGGAACAACAAACGACCGAGGAGGCGTGCAATGACATTAGGGATGATTCTGCATTCCTTCAGAAGCTTTCGGCCGCTGCACGCACCTTCCGCCACCGTTTCCTCCACTGTATCGACATTCCCAAAGTAAGTAGTTTTTCGTACGGCATTTAAATATTATCCTCTTGCACAAAACTGATATAACACTCAATATCATTGTTCATGCCCTCTTTACATGATCTGAAATGTTGGTTTAATTCCATTGGTAAACAACAGGTTATTTGGGATCAAATGAAGGACTTTTTTTAAAAAGAAGTACATTGTAATTTCCAAAATATCACGTTATAAATCTGCATTTCTGACCAATCACCGTTTGGGTGGTTTATATATAGAGCCTTGTCATACCGTTTGACCTAAACCTTTCATTAGTCATCAACATGAATTTGTATAGTTCCGCGATATTTTTCTCTCAAATGGCTTTTACTGCGAGACGCCGCACTTCTAGTGTAAATTGGGCCTCATATTGAAATTCTCACAAAACAATGAACTAAAGAACTATCCGGCAAATCCACTGAACGACAACTTTGGCCCATTAATTGTATGGCTTTGGTAATTACCGAGTTCTATGGTCACCATTCGGTGCCTACAGAATGACTTCATTCATGTGTATGTGTAATAACGAACTGTGCATCAATAATGTAAGCAAATAGTCCAAAAGAAGCCATATAAAACCATACTTTTCTTAACAACTCATGTTTGCGATTATGTCTTGGCAAAAATGTTTTGGTAGAGTCTTTGTTGTTGTTAAGCAGCGCCATGAAATTGGGCCCTAATGACACAGCACTACTAAGTTACGCAAGGAAGCATAAGCAGAAAAACAAATGACTTCATTTATCATTATATCATGAGGCAACTAGGACAACATAAATATGGAAATATCACCGTTAAAAGTTTACCATAACATAAATGCCCATTACTTATATAGGATCGTTGATTTTTTATAGAAAGGATGCGATACCTACCTACATTAAGTCGAGCGGTGCTTGGGAGATAGCTACTACTATGGACGGACGATGCCGTTATGCTGTTGTCCGGGATGTTTCTATTTTCCATCCCCAACGCCCTTGGAGTGCACCGTGCTAGTGAAATGATAAAGAATAATTCACAAATTCAACAGGTTATAGTGAGGTACCTTAGTGACAAAAATGCCAAGGATCGGTACACGGTGGACAAAAGCACAATTTTTTCACCAAAGCACAATTTTTTCACCAAAGCATCTCCATGGTATACCTTTTCGAAAAAAAAGACGGACGCAAAAAATTGGATGATGGGAAGGGCAATATATGACGTCATTATGACTTATCAGCTTATTAATTATTAATGAAATAAATATAAATTGATAATATCTTCAGAACTACCAACATCACAACAACAAATGTGGCATCAAATGAAAGGGAACAACAAGATCTTTCATTTGAGTGGTATGTCAGTGGGATGGAATGTAGTAAAGGGTGGTTTTGGGGGCAAAAAAACCCTTTTTGGGTCAAAAACCTCATTTACATGAGAGAATAAAAGTGTCCCCTCGAGCTAAAAAAATGGCCTCAAAGTATCTTACTATTTCTTAGAAGTAACCATTTCCCAATAGATGATTTTGATATAAACGACGAATATGAAAACCAAGCCCCAAAATGAATACAATACGCTCTGAAAATGGGCACATAATGCATAGTTCACAGGTTCCAGCCCCCCCCCTCCCCCATTTGATTTTACGGAGGCCAATGTCCGGTGAAAAACACGTGTCGACCTTTCAGCTCGGATGTGCAAAAAAAGCAATGCTGAGCAAGTGCCCCTTTCGGTGATGCCCCCCCCCCCCCCTAGTTTCAAACCCGTTCCGCTGCCGCTGCCTGAAGGACCGGCTCCCAACGCAGTTTAATACCTTCGACGACTTAGACGCCTCAAGCCAGATACTCTGTCCCACATAAATCCGCCACGTAGGTACAGCTTTCATGTCAAACCAAAACCGCAGGCCGAGCTGAAAAAGATGGAGAAAGGCTGGGTCATACGAAAAGTCTCCCATCACACGGACGGGTGCAGCTCAATCACAGCAACTGCCAAAAAGACGGCCCATTCAGGGTGTGTCCGGATCCCAAGCAGCTAAACACATAATGTTTTCTACAGATCCCCACTCTTGAGTAGCTCAAGCCAGACTTTGCGCTGGAAAGGTTCTTCTCCAAGCTAGACGTCAAAAGCAGGGTATTGGTCTGCTCATCTAGAGCAGTCTGAAGAGCTGACAACATACAATTTGGTTGTAACAGCTTTCGTCGCCCACTCATCGGCTTACCAGTAAGCCAAGACAATAGTTCCAAAAATATTGATGGCGAAATAAGCTAGATGCCTTGATGCGTTGGAACAATCACCGCAACGACATTGCAGTATTCGGTGTCCCTTGGAGAGCATGACGAGCACCGAACGCCTCATCGCCCTGATGGAAACCGCTGGTTCCTTTAAAGTCAACATTGTCTCACACTACACCCTACATTGCGTAGACAAAGTTGCTCCCTTCTGTGATCTTCTTCGAAAAGATGTACCATTTCTCTGGCAAGAGGACCATCAAACTTCTTTTATAACCCTGAAACATCCATCTCAACTCAGTCCTGGCTACGATTCTCCGACCCACTGGTATAAAAAAACCTTCCTCAAAGTAGATACATCTGAAAGAGGATTGGGCATCAGCCATGAAGGTAAACCGATCGCATTTTCCTTAAAGAGCCTATAGACCCTCTGCCAAGAGCATATTCTCGAATATCGAGAGGAAGCTGTGTCACTGCTGCAACTTCATTCGGCTGCAACTTCATTGTCGTCACTGACCATTAAAACCATTGGTTACGATCTGGCGCAAAATCCTAGCCAGTGCACCACCCCGCTTGCAGCGTTTTATTAAGCTACAAGGATGCGACTTCGACGATGTCTACAAACCTGGTGCTATGATGGTGATCGCAGATACACTCGGCAGACTGCCCAACCCCTTCAAGCTCCACATCGTAACACGTGATTAACCTATAACTGAAATACACTCGGATGGGCACCCGACTGTAACTTATATTACGTTTTTTTGTCCGCCTATCTTTGGAATAAGTTTCAACATTTAAGATACCGATAATCAATTACGAAAACTCTTGGCATAGTATTTGAACCATTCTCTCTGACCTAAGAACAAAAACTCACAATACCACTCACGGTTTGCATGTTAAAACAAGGTGCCAAAATGATTACCCCAATCCATGATTTTAGCACCATTTTCTTTTACCAAAATAGGGCTTTTTGGCCAAAAAACACCCTGTACTACATTCCATCCCACTGACATACCACTCAAATGAAAAATCTTGTTGTTCCCTTTCATTTGATGCCACATTTGTTGTTGTGATGTTTGTAGTTCTAAAGATATTATCAATTCATATTTATTTCATGTAATAATTAGCTGATGACGTCATAATGACGTCATATATTGCCCTTCCCATCATTCAATTTTTTGCGTCCGTCTTTTTTTTCTCGAAAAGGTATACCATGGAGATGCTTTGGTGAACAAATGGTGCTTTTGTCCACCGTGTCAGATTTTTTCAGTAAAGGTACCTCACTATAAAATGAAGACTTAATGCAGGCCCGGATTAAGTGTTTTGTAAGCCCAGCACCAGTGTTCCGTAGGCCCTATTCCGCCCAAGCCACCGACCCCTATTCAGCGTACAAAGCACTGTACAAATCAAGCCATGCCAAACTGATATAGGTCCTAGCTGTAAAAGCCTGCTCGCACCAAGGGCATCAAACTCACAAGTGGGGAGGGGGATGTTCATGCAAACATGTGTATCCTGATGAGAACTAATTAGCGTGCGAAGCTTAAACAGCGTGGGGTTAAAATGATTCTAGAGGTTCTCAATGTGACGTAATTTCTGACTACTTGCAAGGTTTTAGCAAAATATCATCATTTAAACATCATTAATGAGTTGGGAGCCATTGAATCGGCTATTCTGAGCTACAGAATCAAGTACAGGGCGAGTAAAAAAAAAGCGAAACCCAAATGTTGGGACTATTGTTTTTAGTGAATTTCTGCATGTAGCACTTTCAAAATCTAGGATATGAAGTCCCAATCCAAAAGCTTTCTTTTAGCACAAAAATCATTCAAATCACTTATGTACTTTTGAAGTTACGGAATTTTAAGCACAACCACCGTTTTGAAGTTCTGTCGACCAATCACAAGAAGGTAAGTGTTCATTCAGCAAAACGAAACCAAATCACACATTTTTTTGTGATCCATGGACAGAACTTTAAAACGGTGGTTGTGTTTATAATTCCGTAACTTAAAAACTACATAAGCGATCTGAATGATTCTTGTACTAAAAGAAAGCTTATGAATTGGTCTTTCATATTCTGAATTTTGAAGGTGTTACATGCAGAACTTCACTAAAACAATATTCCGACATTTGAGTTTCGGTTTTTTTGACTCACCCTGTAGACTACAATTATTTAATCAGGGAAGAAAATAATTGGGGGAACAACATGTCCCCCCGCTCTGACCGATCGACGCCTTAGTTCGCAGTTAGCACCTGCTTTAGAACGATTAATTGTATACGTAGGGCCTGCATGTAATACAGCGTCAGTTGGTGAAATCGAAAACTTGGAGAGAGACCCTCTGCTCGTGGGTGTGGTGTGGGTAGGCCTATATGTGTTTTATGGCACACTGCGGTATTATTGTAGGCCCCAATTTTTCGTAAGCCCCCAACATTTTTGTTGGCCTGAGGCACAGTGCCTACTGTGCCTACTGGGTAATCCGGGCCTGACTTAATGTCGCTCGCTGCAGCACTGTGGGGTCACTGGTTGTGGGTCATCCTCGCAATGGGCAGAGTAAGGTTTTGGGAAAATGTTAGACTTGAGGACCATTCACTATAGACAGTAGTATTTCGTCTGTCGGCGCCCCTATCTATATAATTTTATACTTGCACAGCGAAGTGTATCATTGGGGACCATTTGAAGCGGTACGCGCACGGCATTCGTATGTGGCCTGGAAAATAATCACCATTTTACCTTTAAAAATGCTAAAATATGATGCCGTGGACGAACGTTTATAAATCTGTTTGTGTACAACATTATGTAAGTAAAAAAGTATATGAGTGATTTGAATGATTCTTTTTTGAATGAGATCAAAAGCTTCACTGAAGAAGATATTTTTGCGTCTGGAAGAGGGCGAAATTGAAGGTGAAAAAGAAAGTTTCTTTTTAATGGGGCTTTCACATCCTAGATCAGAAAAGTGCTACATGCGGAACATCTTTAGAAAATAGAGGGCGGCATTGGGTTTCCTTTTTTGACTCACCCGGTTTGTAAATGTAATGCTTTTCAACAGCACAAACGAAAGACTACATGTCTATGTCTGTTCAATGAACAGAACATAGGGATTTTCTGCATCATGATGTTTTATGAGTTCATACCTTTTTTCGTCCATGTGCAGTCAGGCAAATTCGGGTTCAATTTCGTGTACCGACAAAGGTCCATGAGTCTAAGTCTTGTAATGTCTTGTAATTCTCTAGATATAGCACATACTGGTGCACATTTAAGATAACTTTATATGACCCACGACGACGTCATCATGACGTCACCTCAATATTTACCTATAACACATCCCGGTATACATACATAAATTTCAACCCAATCGGACCTACAGTTCTCCGGATGTAGGTCATTGAATTATGCACGCAGGGTGACGTCATCATGACGTCACTTGTCGAGACACGATTTTGCTCTGAGGTCTTTGCCTATATTAACTTTGAGTGATATTTGACAGTAATTATTGCCAAAAGTGCTGTCAAGAACAATGAATTACAAAGTCTATGGATAGAACGAAGACGAAAAACCAGAATTGATATTAATCTATTGAATATGCTAAGAAAAAGAAAAATTCATTAAAAATATCATCTTGTAACAAACACCTGGTGATGTCATCATGACATTATCACAATTTCCATATTATAGCACATTACCGTCATGTACATTCCAAGTATCAACCCAATTGCACCTGTCGTCCTTGAGGGCTTCAAAACAGCACCTCTAATGTAATGTGACCTCACTTCCATTTTCTTAAATAACACACCCTGTCTGTGTACATACCACGCATGAACTCAACCGCTCTTGTAGATATTGTGCTTCGAAAAATGACCTTTAATGTAATGTAACTTGACACCTTATAATGTCATGATGTTGTCACATTTTGAGAAATAATTTACCATAGGGTTGTTGTTATTATAAAGTCTCATTAGAATATGATTTATTTTATGTCAAAAGTGACCATCAGAAAAAAAAAAAACTGTAAATTTCGCATTGAAATTCGGATGAACTTGACTATAAAATTGCAAAAAATGACATTATTAATGACATCATTGTGAAGTCACACAAGTATGTATGATTGTACACACCTATTTCTAAACACATAAATTAGTTGCATTCGTGCGATACGGAAAAACAATTCAAGAAAAAAATTCATATAAAACTGTATGATGACGTAATTATAAGGTCACCTCAAATGTCGCATATAACACAGCCAAGTATAGAAACATGCAAAGATTCAACCCAATGGGACAGGTCAGGAGATACTGGCCTGAAAAGAATGCAACTTTACGGGTGTGTCACGTGACCAGCGATGATGTCATCGTGACGTCATGATTCGCGGCACATATTCAGATGGTGGTATAAGAGCATGCCAAATTGGAAGTTGATCGGATACGTGCAAAAGTGGGGGGTGCGGAAGAATCGATGTATGAAAAAGCACTGAAATATAAGAAGTTTAGAATTTCTGTAGTAATTGTGGTCAGATTAGTGTCAGGATTGTTTGATTGTTCCAAAATGGCTTTTCAGACCTGAAGTTGACTTCTCTGAATCCTAATGACACCCGCTTTTGTATCAATCTGGAAAAGTGGTTGAAGGTTGAAAATGCGAGTTTCTTAGGCGCATCATGTTTTGGCTTGGTCAAAACCAACCCAACGGAACCCCTATCCCGGCACCAAGTGCATTGGCGTGCATAGGGCGTATTATACAAATACAACATGGTTTGAGGGGAAGTAGTGGGAATAACTGGTCTCGAGGTGTAGGTCAGCTTGACTACATCCCGACGCGGAGGGAGGTAGTCAAGCTGACCTACACCGAGGGACCAGTTTTCCAACTACTTTCCAGAAATAAACCATGCTGTAATCGTTTTACTACACCTCATAATAGTAGCCTCACTGCCTTTTAGTGGCCTCACTGCCTTGTTTATAATGGCCTTCGTAGATTTTGAATTTTTATTCAGTACAAGATATTCAAGTTCTTCGTCAGTCTATGAAAAAGCCTGGTGCCATCACTCTTTAATTTGTCTTTACTGCAGTAGTTACAAGGACTACAACAACAGACTGGTTCCGTAAAGATTTCATGCCACATACTACATTTTTTACATGTTCTATACGAGGCGAGTTCCAAGTGAATTTTTGGTGCTACCAGAAAAACTACCGCACGGCAGCAAGGGGATACTCACCGGGATGATGTCACCTGGGCGCGTATCATTTTTACTTCCCGGACGCGCGGCGGAATCTGCCAATGACGCGCTTCAATTTGATCATGAATATTTATGAGGTGTAGTAATGTATATTGTCGTATTTTTTGTCCTCTTAACACTAGATTTCCCTCATAAACCACTTCAGTCTGTCTACGACTTGGCTGTTTGTTCTGAATGTGGCACAACTGACAAGTATATTGTGTTCATGCATTAGGGAAAGTGTCTTAAAGTTCGCAATCGCTCAAAAGAACAAAAACAAAGACTTTTCCCCAACTATGCGGAAAGAAACAAAACCCTAAATTTTATCAAGAGTGTCCGAACAGCTCAAAAGAATATAGTCTGAAGGAAAACCAGAGCTTTTTCGGCGGACTTGCCGAAACAGCTGCATATGCCACATGCTTTTACCGTCTGCAATTGTCCTGGCCTTTTCGTCGTTTCCGGCTACCTCTCCTTGATCATTGACAGCCACAATCCGCAGGGTGTACTCTGTGCCAGCCTCCAGGCCAGGAACCGTGGTCGTGTTTCCATCTAGCAGGTCCACGCGCTGAGTCTCCGCAAAGTCCGCATTTTCGTCGTCTTAGGAGTAGAGAGAGAGAGAGAGAGAGAGGGGGAGAGAGAAAAAAACAAAAATAACACCAAGAAATACCATCGCACCTTGTTTTCTTTTGGTTTTAATTGGTTCACTACTGTGATATGACCTTAACTATAAAATACAGTAGAATTTTGTTACAGCGCACGCACTAACATCGACAACAGTCAATTTTCTAGGGTTATTGTACCAGACAATTAAAAGAGTCTTACGTGCTTCCTTGTACAAAACGTAGAACTCGTTGGCTGCGGCGCCCTCGTCCTTTTGGATAAAGGTCACGTTAATGTACGTCCTTCCGGGCGCGATCTGGGCATCAGCGAAAAGAGGCTTGGGTGGCACTGTAAAATCACAAATAGAAAAAGAAGAAGAGTCCATCATGTGTCTTCCAGTGAATTCACAAGTTATCCAAATGAACTGTGACTATTGGCATTCCTTTGTTATTGCTCATCACCTGTAACCGGCGACTGGACTTGCGAAAGAAGATTTGTGACTGGTACAAAAAATGGTCTGAAGATCATAACTCTCTGATTCCACCTACCTCCACCAACTCGCGTCGTGACCTCCTGGGTGTTCGCTTGGCCGAGGCCATACCCGTTGGTGGCGTAGATTGAGATGCGGTAGTTGGTGTCGGGCTGTGCGGACTCCACCTTGTAGGAATCGGCCTCTGGGTCCCCAATGGGAACTCTGGTCTCCTCTCCCAAATCAATCCAATCGACTACAGTCACAGAGAGAAAGAAAGGTTATTGGTAATAATCAATTTTTGTGGATGCCTTAACTTGCCTCTTTAAAGGCGATCTCTATGAGGACACTTTTACATGTGAGACATTTTCACAAACAGAAGAGTCAGGTTGGCATAGCGGTACTTTGCTCGTCTTCCACCGCTGTGACCCGGGTTCGCATCCCGCCTAGGCCAACGTGTGCATAGGGTGTCAGTCCCTAACGGATTCCGTGGGTTTTCTCCAGAATATTTGTTCTGGGGTTTTCCTCCCCCTCTAAAATTGTAATTCTTCTCATTATCTTCTCTCGACATGTTTCTTTGGGCTCGCAAGCTTAAATGCCATGGGCGCTTTTGAGGAATCCTTCTTTCATTACTAGAAATAAGTAAATAAACAGAAGTATAGTTTTTCCAGGCCAATTTCCTAAAACGTTCATTCACTTCTGAAAATCGGTCATTCATTTTCGTCTGAATCGCTCTGAACACAAGTTTCATTTTCGATATCAGAGCATTCGATTCCATTTCAGTTCAATCAATTAAGTAATTGAGCAGCACTTTTCGTTTATGTCCATTCAGATTTATTTCCAACACTTCTTTTTCACTTCTAGAGTGCGATTTCAAATATGCACCATTGTATTTCAGATACAATTAGGGCTTCTTTTTTACTATTAAACTGTCAATTAAATTAGCTGTACCTGAAATCGATTTAGAAAAGGTTCGCTAGCAAAATGAATGCACAGGTAACGTAATTGGCCGTCTGTTTCTCAAAACCGATTGCACGGACAATGAAAACGACGGAACTTTCGTTAGATTGAAATGGGATTAAAGACGTGCATTCAAATTCAGACGAAAATAAATGACCGATTTTCAGAAGTGAACGAACATTTTAGGAAATTTGCCGGGAAAACCTATATAAATGAGGAACATAGTATAGGTTTCCCCGGCCAATTTCACCAAGTTTTCATTCAATTTAGCGCCTGGCTCATTCCATTTAGATTGAAATTGAAAGATCATGCACATCGCCATTCAACAATCAAAAAGAATCATTCAATTTCACTATCCGAGCAATCTATCGCATTTTAGCTTCACTCGTCCCTGTAAAAGATGGATTCAAATTAAAAGTATCGCGTTGTTCATTCAGTTTCGTCTGAATCACTAGCAAGGGTTGATCGTGCATTCATTTTCATTAATGGGCAAACATGTTTCACATTTTGTCAAGCATGTTTAAGACTTCGTACACGTAAAACTTTGAATTATCTCGGCGTAAATCATATCTGATGTCTTCAATCCGTAAATGCACACCTCTCTTTCTTATAAAGGGGCCGTGCAATTACTTTATCTCAGGAATATATTTTGCGCAACTTTCTACTCCTCTGAAATGTATAAAAAAATATATTTTGACATCCGTTATTGGTTATTTTTATTGCAAAGCGCACGTCTTTATCATTTACAAGTTTCCATGCTTTTCCGAATTACTGAGCCCGCTGTTGCTGTGATGCGAGTTCAGGTAGACACTGTTCAGTTGTGGGGTTTTCTTTCAAATTCTTCAGCCAAAATTTGCTAATTGAAACCATTACTGAAAAATGTTTGCTCATTAGCTTACTGACATGTACTGACACAACAAAAAATCATCAAAGAAAAGAAATTTATGGCAGCAAAATATCCAAAATTCTAGCAACTTTGTGTGCTGAAATAGCCTGTTTACATTTATCTGCCCAGAATGACATCGAAGTTTTGCTCATGAATATGGAACTTTGTATCAGCATAAAAAGGGAGAAGGCACCAAAAACCACCCTTCAAAATGGAAAAATTTGAAACTTGAAAATACAAGTTGTGTATTTGCATTTGCCCTTTAAATTAGTGTTCGATCAGACACACGGAAGAAATCTTTAAGAAATCACCCAAGAGAAGTGTCACCGATGGTACAACCATTGCCAAACATACATGCCCCGATGTCTTTCACGTCAAGAACTCGTCAACGTTAAAAGAAGCCCCTTGATCAAACGTTTAAACATGTAGAAAAGAGATTATCTTAGCCATTTTCATTTCATTATTTTGGTACATATTGTATCCCTCATATCAGTTAACTAGTTGCATTGTAAATTTTGCAGTCACCAAGATTTTTATGGGAAAAATTAAAATCGAGGCAAAATGGGAAAATGTATCATTAAAACATCTAATTAATTGGAATGCCCAAACAATGAAAGCAATTGCCCCAAAACGAATAAGAAACGAAAAGCATGGTAATACGCGATAAGCGCACCGACGTTCGCTAATTTGAATGAGTCAACCGTCAAAAGGTAGCAAAGACTTAATTAAGAATGCTACAAGGTAAGGTAAGTCTTGAATGCACCAAAACAAAATAGAATGCCCCACAACGAAAACGAACATTCAGTGCAAAATCTTGGCTGCCTAAAAATGAAATTGGATGCCCCAAAATGAAAAAGAAATCCCAATTTGATCGCATGTGCAAAACTCAAGCGAAACTGAATGGCTGATAATGAAAATGATTCGAAAAATTCGGATATTGACCGGGAAAACCTATATTTTAGTAGCAGGCACTGTGGAGCCTGCTATTGCTTAACCTATTAAGGTTGATGCAGTAAGATTGCACTTTCATGTTTGGAGGGAAATGAATTCCTGTTTCAACTGTGACAGAATGTTCATCGACTATTTTGTGACCGAACAGAAATCATTCAAGAACAGCCGACTAAAACTGTTGTTACGTCAGCACCAAGTTTTGAGAAATCAATTGTCATTTCACTGCCCAGCTGCTTAAATTTACGTTACAGAGGTGCCTGAATCCGAAGACTGGATAGAGCGGAGCAGCCCCAATACTTACAGGGGTTGAAGCTGAGGTAGTATCCGTTGATGACACCGTTGGGGGAAGCCGGCTTGCCCCACTTCACCAGGATGCGGTCAGACAGTGGGACAATAGACATACCAAATACAGGTCCAGACTCTACAGAGTGAATAAAACAGACGTGGGGTTAGATTGCACTGCGAAATAAATTGCCTGTGACTTGTACACAATCATGGAACACCCCTTTGCTTTTTCCCCCCTTTTAACAGTTCAAATTCACTTTTTTCAACAGTTACATCTTCTGTGTTATTGTTTTACATCTGAGGGAGCAAACGCTGTGAAGTCAATTGATAACTCACTGTACAGTATTTTTGTCCTTGAGATTTGAAACCAGAAATTAAGCCACTTGAGCTCAATGATCAATGGTTTTGAATTAAACGATATCAAGTACAAAAAGGATAATCTATCTCGGTCCAAAACAAGCAAAAGTTTGCAAAGTTTTTTTTTGCACTCGGCTATCACACTGATGCTTCTGCCTTTGATGACACAATTTATGTGCTCATTAAAATTGGCAATTTACCTTCTTAAACCACAGGTATTCAATGATTCAATAAAACATCGATGCACACCAATTTGGTCAGTACATATTATTTACCTCCTTCAGGCATCTGAAATGAGACAGGAGCCGACTTTTCGCCCTCACGTTGACCATTTCGGACCGCCACCTGGAATTGGTAGTTCATGTACGGGGTGAGGTCGCCCACACGACAGTTTGTGTTGGGCAGGCACTCTGCAGGCTCCTGGCCCTGGGCCTGTGCCTCTACCATGGTATAGTAAACCTGTAAGAGATCAATACAAACCAATGTCCTCAGAATTACAGATGTGTTTTTTAAATCTGTTTTTGCAGAAATCTACCAACAATGTTTACCTGCGTATTTAATCTCCGTTTCAACTTGAAATTTAACATGTGTCTTCATCAATGAAGAAAACATCCTTTGCACTGCTCATTGCTTTCCAGGGGCCTATGAAAGATTTGTTATTATTTTTTAAACAGAACAAATTTTCACAGGTTTGCTCCGGAAGGAATCAAACCCACGCCCCCTGGGTTAATGCATGGTCTGTAGTCAAAGAATGTACGGGGAATAGTTATTTTTAAAAGTCCATTCGAGTTGTGACAGGTTCAATAGCGCAGTGGTTTCTTTCCTCGCCTTCCATCTGTGACGAAAATGCCACTCTGGTCATTTTCTTAGACTCACCTGTACGCCTGGGTAACTTTTTATTAGGTTCCATCCACTTTTATAACTGTTTGATGACTTATTTTATCGCTAGTATTCACCAACCGTCAGCTGTTTTCATGCACTGCCATTGCCATGTGTTTGTGTGTGCTAAAAATAGAGTTAGGGTAAATCCAACATGGCCGCCTCCTTGTTTCTAAAATCTGTTCGGATTGGCCTAAAGTTTTTAACTTTTTTACTTTGAGTGATGGATGTACAGTATAAATTATTGATTTTTCAGATGAATAAAAACTTTGTTGTGTATAGTAATTTTTGCTAGTTTACAACTTGTGGGCGTGGCTTATTTACTACGCGTACGCGCAGGCTGTGTGTAAGGCGCGCGATCCAAAGAGTATAAATAGGGCAGATTTTTGTGAATTCGGGGTTCGGGTGATTTAGTTAACTGAGTTTGCATTTGTCGAGTTGTAGTACTGCTGATCTCTGAGACGTTGAGGAGTGGAGGAGCTGAGGAGCTAGTGAAAGAGCTAATAGGCACGTACAGAGCTGGTTTTAATGTTTACATTAGCGTGCAGATTCACTGGGAGAAATAGTCATTATAAATTAAGTTAGGGAGGGTTGGAATTAAGAAGTTGAGGAGTAATTGGGGAGCTGAGGAGCCAGCTGAGGAGCCAGTTAAGGAGCTCTTAGGCACAAACGGAGCCAGGTTGTTATTCGCCTATTCGCTAGGGGAAAGTGGTTTACTTAAATCTTAATTTAAATTAGGGAGGGTTGGAATTAAGAAACTGAGGAGTAAGTGAGGAGCTGAGGAGCCAGCCGAGGAGCAGAGGAGCCAGTTAAGGAGTTGAGGAGCAGAGGAGCCAATTGAGGAGCTGAATTTGGAGGACACCTTGTAAGTCACTTATTATTGGAATGGAATAGCTGGATAAACTAATCTAAGGTCATCTAAGTTATCTCAGGAGCTAAGCAGATTCAAGAAACTACTGGCAGACCCGTCAGAGGCCTTGACTTAGCGAGACATTTGGACTGGCAGACGGAATTGTCTAGTCGTGTTTATATTGGGAAACTACGGCAGACGGAGGACGGATTGATTTCCTAACGTAGTGATATTTTTTTTTTGAACAGGCAGACGTAATTGCCTATTGTCGTATTGTTTTTATAAGGGCATAGGATTTGCCGTTGTTAAGTTTATAAGTAAAGTTTAGGGAATAACTTAGAGACTGATTGTTTTGCCTCCCAGTGCAGAGAGCACTATCCTTTAAAGGTATTCCTCCCCCTTCGGGTAAATAAATTCCAGAGATTCGGCCCATAGACTCGTTCCTCACCAGTGCAAAGTGCACTGCCATTTACTGTATTTTCTCAGCTTTGAATTAATTTAAGTTTAAGCTCATCCTTGGCATTGTTCTTTTGACTGTTGTTCAGTTTTGAATTAAATTGCTAGTTTTCTAGTTGTGCTGAAGATTTGCCTGAGGGGTATCTTTCTTGAGTCAGTCCTTAGGAACTAGTTAGACTGTTTGTCACTTCACTTAACTTCTTCACTGGGTCATATATTTTGACTACGAACTTTAGACGCAGATTAAGAAATACTAAAACCTGTTCAAAAACAAATATCACTACGTTAGGCAATTCCGTCTGCCGGTAGTTTCCCAAATATAAACACGACTAGACAATTCCGTCTGCCAGTCCAAATGTCTCGCTAAGTCAAGGCCTCTGACGGGTCTGCCAGTAGTTTCTTGAATCTGCTTAGCTCCTGAGATAACTTAGATGACCTTAGATTAGTTTATCCAGCTATTCCATTCCAATAATAAGTGACTTACAAGGTGTCCTCCAAATTCAGCTCCTCAATTGGCTCCTCTGCTCCTCAACTCCTTAACTGGCTCCTCTGCTCCTCGGCTGGCTCCTCAGCTCCTCACTTACTCCTCAGTTTCTTAATTCCAACCCTCCCTAATTTAAATTAAGATTTAAGTAAACCACTTTCCCCTAGCGAATAGGCGAATAACAACCTGGCTCCGTTTGTGCCTAAGAGCTCCTTAACTGGCTCCTCAGCTGGCTCCTCAGCTCCCCAATTACTCCTCAACTTCTTAATTCCAAACCTCCCTAACTTAATTTATAATGACTATTTCTCCCCAGTGAATCTGCACGCTAATGTAAACATTAAAACCAGCTCTGTACGTGCCTATTAGCTCTTTCACTAGCTCCTCAGCTCCTCCACTCCTCAACGTCTCAGAGATCAGCAGTACTACAACTCGACAAATGCAAACTCAGTTAACTAAATCACCCGAACCCCGAATTCACAAAAATCTGCCCTATTTATACTCTTTGGATCGCGCGCCTTACACACAGCCTGCGCGTACGCGTAGTAGTAAATAAGCCACGCCCACAAGTTGTAAACTAGCAAAAATTACTATACACAACAAAGTTTTTATTCATCTGAAAAATCAATAATTTATACTGTACATCCATCACTCAAAGTAAAAAAGTTAAAAACTTTAGGCCAATCCGAACAGATTTTAGAAACAAGGAGGCGGCCATGTTGGATTTACCCTAACTCTATTTTCCGCCTGGTGGCAGCGCTATCGTCCTGGTAACATCTTGGACAAGTTTGACGGACCGCGAATCATACGGACCGATCACACTTTTCAAATTTCCGCCACACATCGTTATCGCCAGGGTTTGATTCCTGCCCGGACCAGATGACGATTGGGTTTTCAGTCCCTACACGACTCCGCGGGTTTCCCCAAATTTTCTTTTGGGGTTTTCCTCCCATCTCCAAAACTGTCATTTCTTCTCATTGTCTTCTCTCTGAAGGTTTTGTCAGGATTTCGAGTTACAGAGCCTAGGAATCCTTGTTTTCATTATGCCTACTAGTAATGCATGAAATAGAAATAAATAGATAAATTCATAAGTGGGACTATACAGCAAGTAACATAATTAAACTAAAAGAACATTCCATATTTAGAA
Organism: Patiria miniata; assembly: GCF_015706575.1. Classification (NCBI taxonomy): domain Eukaryota; kingdom Metazoa; phylum Echinodermata; class Asteroidea; order Valvatida; family Asterinidae; genus Patiria; species Patiria miniata. The sequence goes on from NW_024037058.1 coordinate 12,256,352, forward strand.
AACTACTAATTTACTGATGCTCAGGTTCAGTTAAAAAAAAGCGTAATAATAAGCGATTTCAAAAAGTGTTATATAAAAACTGTTCATGAATAACGCGCAAAAAAAATACATTTAAAAGTTACCAGGAACTTCTGGAGCATGCCCTTAATAGACGAGGCAGGCACTTCATCCCAGGTTAGGACGACTTCCGTTGGCGATCACCTGTACATTCTGTGGTGCTTTCGTAGGAGCTGACATCATTACAGAAAAACAGGTAAATCAAAATTTGATACAACAGTCAAGAAGAGCGGAAGGGAAGATCCTTAAATGTTGGCCGGAAAGAGGAGCTGTCATGATGAAGTGCAATTTCTGTTTACTTTGTCTCACTCAAACCAGCCGTTTTCATAATGTGCTTATCCGGCAATTTTCATGAGTCTTTCATTTTCTGTCAGGCAGTCTTTTTCTGATATTCAAGCAGAAAGTATCGCTCTGCAAATGTATGTTCCAGGCTTAATACAAATATAGATAAAGCAAACCTGTAAATCCAGTCACATTCATAATCGCACAATCGTTTGGTTGTTAACCTGTACATTATTGTAATGCTTATAGCGCTTTCCATCCTATCAACAATCTCAAAGCGCTTTACAGTAAAAATACCCCGTTCATTAGGCCACGAGATATCAGCGGCAGCCGATATCAGCGCACATTCGGCCTCTACCCTCACAGGCACCCATTTATAATCCTGGGTGAAGAGAGACAAGTGTAGTTAAGGCCAAAAAAAAAAGTCTCCGGTTTCTGGTATGCGCGCGCGTCGCCGCAGCCATGCGCGTCGGCAAAATGAAAAAGTTTTTTTTTCAATACAAGATGATGTCTCAAAACCGCCAAACTCACTGGTTTGACTGGAATTCTGCTGCTGCACAATTTTAACGTGTTTTTAGATGGGGTTATGATCGAGAATAAGCTTTATGTGGCCTCTCTGGACTCCCATATACTTGCACTAAGTTTAGTCGGGCACCATTTGCAGTCATCAGCCGACATTTGAAGCCAAAAAAAAAAAAAAAAACAGGTAAGAAAAAAAAAAGCCGCGTAGCCGCACCACTTTTGGGGCAAACTCCATACCAGAAACCGGAGACTTTTTTTTTGGGCCTAAATGTCTTGCCCAAGGGCATGGACACCGTGATGTTCGAGGCAGGGTTCGAACCCACGCACCTTCGTCAATGAGTTATACACCGTAACCAATGAACCGTGGCATTCTGTGTTTAAAAATCAGTAAACACTCAGCCAATTTCTGTGCCAAGCTGCAGCTCTCTGTCATTTAAAGCCAATACTCATAAGATCAAGTTTGCGGTGGCACCATGTAACAAATCTCCTTTGTGAACTGGTGAGGTTCAGAAAAGGATCGGGGAAACTCAAAGTTTCAGAAAGTATACTGCCCGTCGTCAGGTTTCTCCTGATTGATGATGGGCAGAGTATACTGTCCGGAATTTCCAGTTCTCCCGGTTTTATTTAGAACCGCACAATATGAGATTTGTTAAATGGTGCTCCCGTAAACGTTCATCTTATTGCTATCTTTACCAAGTCGATGTGCTAATCTATGATAATTCTAGCTGATTCAGCGATTCATTATGCAAAAAAAAACTCTTGACCTCGATATTCTGACCATTCAGCGGGCGCTTTCTATATCGGGTATCGTCATGGATATCTATAAATAAAACCTAGACAAGACATCTATTATTCTTTTTTATGTTGTGAATTGAGCAAAAAAGTCTGCGGTCACGCGCTCTGTAATGATATGTTAAGCGATACGCCAAGCAATAATAAAGCTGTCCAATCACGGTCGTGTCTAGATTTTGCAGAGCTATGCGCGTCCGGCACTGCATCTGAATCGACCAATCAAAAACTTAGTCCATATTTCGGAATGAAGTGACGTCAAGATTTTAGTAAAAGTCGACTCCGATTGGCTGGCGCGCGGGGTCGCATAAGTGCCGGTTCGTACTTCACGCGAATGCGAATGAGATGCGAATTTGACGTCACGAAGCATTCGCTGCGTAATTCGCCGAAGTTAAAATGTGTTCAACGTTAGCGAATTCGCAGCGCGAAAACTCCCCATGACGCCACAAATTCGCGTTCGCGTTCGCTTTCGCGCCGAGTATGAACCGGCCTTTCATCTGCATGCCTATAGATAATTATATCATACGTTGGACCGGAGATAGGGCTCCGTGGACAACGGATGATTCTCAGACTACTCTTTACCATGCAAACCTTCAAATTTTATTGAGCCAATACTCACTTCCTTCTCCAGTGAAACCTGACTTTTCTGAAGCTGGTCCTTCCCCTAGGTCATTCATGTACACCACCTGCACCTCCAGCTCTTTGTAGATATCACCGTCATCGATCTCGTAGCTGGTCGTCCTGTAGTCCTCAACGAGTTCCTCGTTCCAGTTCTCGGCGTCTGGCTCCTTCCATCTTATCACGTACGTGAATCCGGGGCCGTTCTGGTCATACGGGTGCACTTCCTGGAAAGGGTGGCAATTCGGGTAAAGGTCAACAACTATTGTAGTACATATTTGTGAGACATGCTGGCAAAATGAGACAAAACTTGGCAGAGGTGGACATGAGGGTTTGCAGATAGTAGGAAGTAGAATATAATTCTCCTTAAAGTATTGTTTGTTCAACTACAGTTGGAAATTCAGCAGACAAGTTATGGCTGTTTATAGAAACATGTGTCAAAAAGTAAAATACTGAAAAAAATCCAATTTCTGTATTCAGGAAAATGAAAGATGTCAATGGTTTGTCCCTAAACACACTTTTAATCTACGATTTGTATAACATTTCTTTAAAATATGTGTTGTAGACATAATGAAAGATTACCAATAAATCTAAAAGTCGAAAAAAAAAATCACGGGTGGTGATCTTGATTCATTTTTGTTATGGGGGGCATTTTATCTCCAATATGGCCTGTGTCCAGTCCCGTCTCATTTTGCCAGAATGCCTCACATTTGTTTCCTTTTCATACATATTTTTTAATGTTTCTTTTTTATAAAGGCACTTGGGGGCTTTTGAAAATTGGATTCTGTTTCAAAAGCTCAATTGCATTACACAAGCTAACTTTTTCTTTCAGAGGTGGAATTTGTTTCAAATTTGAATTTTCAAAACTGAATTCCTTTCCTAAATCCAGGTTGTTTCAAAAGATTGAATACCGTTTCAAAAAGAAAAATTCCGTTCAGGAATGCGTGAAATGTTCTACTCAGACTCCTTCCTATTCCAACTGGGAACATCAGGTGTGTCTACCGTGCATGTACTTATGTACAGTGTATGGTAACATTTTCAGAAAGGTATGTTATGTACATTGTACATGTAAGTACAACAGCTGATTCCAGCTGCATACGCACCAGGAACATAGGTCATTCCCGGATCCCATCACGAACGTCCCACTTTATAAAAGTCAATTAATTCACAAAGAGCTGTTAAAACATTAGGACAGACATCTGCGCGCTTTAACTCGGAAGTGAGTGTGACGCCTTGTGGCTGCACCTCAAATTCGTCTCTCATTTTTATCCGTGTTTGTACTGTTTCCGTATTGTGTTTAAAGACCATTTTTATATCTGTGGTGCAATGAAGAGCTGGAGAATCTTCAGGAGTGAGTGCTAGTCGTGATCGATGAACTCGTAAGTTGATTTTTGGCTGTAAAAAAATTGCTCATCCGCCACTGCTTTGGACAGTAAAAATCAGTCAACCATGAATGTATACCCTGTGTGCGAGCTCAAACGTATTGGTGCAGCGGTACTCTCCCGTTGAGCAGTTCTACCTGATACAGTATGGCAGAGGATTAAGGCCCTGGGACTGTGCAATGTTTCACCTACCCGCAGAGGCTACAGGGGCGGAGCCAACAGAGTGCATACAATACGCACAAGAATTACAACAGCCCGACAGCAATCTTGTTATTCAGCCGGCGTCAATAAGAACAATTTAGTTAGTTTAACTAACAAAAGCTGGACTTTCCCATGCATTCTTAACCTAAATGTTCGCTCCCTGAGTATTGAAAAAGCTGACAAATTGCTAGCAGTTGCCCAGAACAATCAAGTGGACATCGCATGTGTGTCAGAGACATGGTTCAACGATCACATAACGGACGAAGCCGTAGCTCTTCCAGGTTTTACATGTGAGAGATAGGACAGAGTAAAACAGAAAGGAGGCGGAGTCGCGTGCTACATCAGAAACACAATCCCTTACAAAAGGTTGCAGATCCTTAACGATGAAACTCATGAAGCAGTGTGGTTGTCCCTGAGGCCACGAAAACTTCCCCGACGTTTTTCCACCCCGGCCATTGGTTGCATTTATCACCCACCTGATGCAGATAACACATCAATGCATGACTACATTATCAACTGCGTGGATAGTATCCTGCGTCTGCACCCGTCGTGTGGCGTAGTTGTGACAAGTGACTTTAATCAATTGAGAGACAACTTTCTTGGAACCCATTACGGCTTCAAGCAACTGGTTGAAACTCCAACACGGCAACAGCCAATTCTAGACAAGGTATGGACTAACTTGTCACCAGTTTATGATAAGCCGATCGTGATTTCCAAACTTGGAACATCAGACCATAACATGGTACTATTCTCACCATCAAATGCCCCTTCCCTGAACACTGGACACAAAGTGAAGGTCACCACTAGGTGTATGGGCCGGCAAGAGAAAGCTCTCTTTGCGTCAGCATTATCTGAGATCGAATGAAAGGAGTTGTATCACTCGGAAAGCTGCCAGGAGAAGAGTTCCATTTATCAGAGAACCAAGAACTCTATAATGGCGTCATGTTTTCCTACTAAGATAGTGACCGGCATACCAACGACAAACCATGGGTCACCGATTCGTTTAGGAAATTGGTACAGAGACGCCAGAGAGCAAAGATGGCAGGCAACATCAAGGTTGCAAGAATGCTTCGTAACCAAGTCAACCGCTCCGCCTCACGCCTCCGACACAACTTTTATCAGTCCAAGATCGCGTCGTTGGAGAACTGCTCTGGAAAAATATGAAGATGCTCATTGGTGCGTCATTAGGCGGAGAGAACAGTCTACAGGGTCTAGCTAACACAATGACAAATGGTGATCTTCAAGCACTTGCGGACAACATCAATGACTTTTTGTCTCTGTTAGCAGTGATCTCCCCCGCCTGGACGAAACCCATCCAGTATTCCAGACAGCAGACCCGGTGCCAGTAGAGTTCTACATTAGCGTCCGTACAACGAAAAGAGCTTTGGATAAGATCAAAGTCAACAAAGCTACGGGATCGGATGGAATACCTGCATGGATCCTTCGTGACTTCTCAGACCTCTTAGCTACTCCTCTAACTGACATCTTCAATAGTTCTGTTGAAGAAGGAGTAGTTCCCACCGTATGGAAAACTGCAGACATCGTTCCCGTGCCAAAGTCACACCCATAGGTCAGTAGAAAGGGATATCAGACCAATCTCACTGACTCCCATCGCTGCTAAAGTTTTTGAATCCGTCGTACTCCAATGGATGACCGTGCAGCTCAAGGACAAAATAGACCCCAACCAATTTGGATGCATATCTGGGACTGGCACTACAGACGCTCTTGTGGAAATGGTGCATCGATGGTACGAGGCGACTGACAAACCTGGTTGCTTCGTACGGATCTTGCTGTTGGATTACTCAAAGGCATTCGACCATATTAATCACCATATCCTCATTCAGAAACTCACAAACATCGGCCTGGATCATCACCTAGTACGCTGGATGGCTGCGTTCCTGGTGGATAGAGCTCAACGCGTCAAAATTGGGCCTGTGCTGTCAGAGTTTGGTTACCCCAGTGGTGTGTTCCGCAGGGAACATTATCTGGACCCAAGGATTTCCTGGTCCAGATTAACGACCTGGAAACTCCATGCCCTTTGTACAAGTACGTGGATGACAGCACTATATTTGAAATCTGCAAGAAGGGGTCTGCGTCAGAACTTCAAGAATCTGCAGACATTGCTTCCCAGTGGTCTCTGAGGAACGACATGAAAATCAACGCTTCAAAGACCAAAGAACTCATTATTTGTTTTTGTAAGGACCCATCTCATTCAGCCAATTTGCCTAACATCATTGATAGAGTCACACAGGTCAAAGTTTTGGGAATAATACTGTCCTCAGACCTACCTTGGAATGCTCATGTTGACCACATAGTTCGTAAGGCTAGTAAAAAGACTATATATGCTGTATCAGCTGAAACGTGCAGGTGTGTATCAAGCTGACCTACTTAAAATTTACTTGTCAGTGATAAGACCAGTTCTAGAATATGCCTGCCAAGTATGGCACAGCAGCTTGGCTAACTACTTGTCCAGCAAGATAGAAATGGTACAGAAGAGAGCCATAAGGTGTATATACCCAGGGCAGAGTTATAACCCTACATTAGTTTCTCTCGGCATCCAATCACTTCATTAAAGACGTAAGGAATTGTGCATGGCTTATTTTCAGAAACTCTAGGATCCGTCTAATAAATTACACAGCCTCCTCCCCCATCCCCGTGAAGTGTCATATAATCTAAGATCTACCAATAAACTGCCCCTCCCGGGACCCGCACAGATAGGTTTAAAAATTATCTTATCCCATGGTGCCTTTTTAATCAGTAGCTTTTTAACCAGTAGCTTCGTCGAATGAATTTTTAAAGATAATTGCAGTTAATTTTAGATGTTTTTTTCTCCTGAAAAACATCCGTTTTTGAATGCAATCTACTTTGTAGATCTGCCTGTTTCCTTATGTTTTAGCTCAGGATCATTGTTGTGGTAGGTTTTGTATCTGTTAATTTTTGTGTGTGTATTTTAAGCTGCTATAATTATATGTAAAATATGTGTATACGTAATCAGAACCCGCACAGATAGGTCCGAAAATTCTCATATCCCATCGTACCTTATTAATCAGTAGCTTTTTATCAGCAGCTTCGTTTAATGAGTTTTTAAGACAATTGCACTTAATTATATTTCGTCCTCGTCGTCGAGACTCACCGTGTATTATTGTCCCTGGTAATACGGTTTGCACCACCCTTTGAAGAAAATGGATCATTCCTTCATTCATAAAAATGCAAATTAGCCCTAGCACGCTGGGTATAAAGCCCCCAAGAAACCATTGAAGCATGTTTCTTGTGGTACGGCTAGCACACGTTTTTACACTTTACACTACGTCTTCAGTTTCACGTACTTGTTCAATTTTAGCTACAACCAATTCGTTTTTCTACGTTTATTGCTTCGATATGTCGACCAAGAAATGGAAAGCCAACGACAAGCAGGCTAAAGATGTGCCTGGTTCAGCCTTGAGATCTTCGTCTACGGCCTCGGGACCGTCTGCGGCCTCGTCAACCTCGCCTATGGTTGAACGAGTGCGTAAGTCACAGGCCCCAGCCTCGCCTTGGGCTGGTGGTCAACGTGCAGAAGAATTGGAAAGCGGGCCGCCTTGCCCAATTTCCGCCACCGACACGAGAGCGTATTCCTCGCAGAATATACCGCAAGTGTCTAGAGCACCACAGGCTAGACGTGTGGTAGAAAATGAGCCCGGACAGACCTCGCCTTGGGTCGTCCCTCACAATCAACCAGGGCCGTCTTTCTTCCCCGGACAACAATGGAATTTCCCGCCTACAGCCAGCAATGCTACCGCTAGCGGGCAGCAGTCATTCAATATGGCGGCGCCCATGGCTCCGCCGTATTGGTCATTTCCGTGGTTTAACTCCGCACAACAGTGGCCTCCTAACACTACCCAACAGATGTATCATCAACATTGGGGAAATCCCTCAACCCCTGGACAGCTCTCGCTTCCTCCGCCGGCGAGTCCGAACATTTGGGGCGGTAATTCGGGCCCTGGTACGGGTGCGAATTTGGACTCCGTGAGTGTCGGACCGGCAATATCGGAGATTGGTGGTGACGCTGAATCGGAATCTCAATCCGAGTGGACAAGGCATCAGGTTTTCCAGTGACGGATAAAGTTCTTTCCTGGTGGGAAGACCTGCGTTCAAACAAATTGGGACATGAAGAGTTCAAAGAAGAGACTCTATCCAATCAAGTACCAGTCGAACAGGAACCACATTTCAAGGCTCCAGAATTACCAAGTCAGGTAAAGTCATCCTTCAAGGAAGTTCGATCGTCTTTAGTAACTCAAGATGACAAGCTTAAAGACTCTCATAATCATCTGCTGAAAGCAGCTTTACCATTGACCCATCTTTTTGATGCTTTGGTGGACCCATCCTGTCCAGAGACAGTTGACACCAGTATGGTTAAAGATCATGTCACCTCGGCATTGATACTGCTTGGGTCTGCAAGCCAGAGTCTAGCTCTTTCAAGACAACATGCTTTTGATGAGCTACTTGACAGAAAATTTGAAAGCCTCAAACGAAATTCACCGTCGATGAGCCATCTCTTTGGTGGAAACTTAGTCAAGGACATAGAGGATGCCGAGAAAGCAAATAAACTAGCAGCCAAAGTCACCAAGACTGCAACATCTACTGCAGGGCCGTACAAGGGGAATATATTTCTCCTTATTATTCTGCGGTAAACAGAAGATTTCGGGGCAACAACTCCTATCAAGGGTGATCATCGGGCTATACTACCAAGCCAAAGTATGCAGCCTATAAATCTGCATCCTCAAGCCGTGGCAAATTCAGATCAGAGCGAGGTTCGTTTGATCAGAAATCAAAAAAGTAGATACATGTTCATGTATTTCTTTCAAGACAAGTCGTCTTCAATATTTTGTTTGTAATTGGAAATCCCTAACAAGAGACAGTTGGATACTTCAGTCAGTTGTTGGTCATAAAATAGAATTTTTAGAAGTTCCGTTTCAATACAATGCGTAAGAATTTGGAACGGCCAAACACTACTCAATCCAACACCGGATGTGGTGATCCAGACAGATGCATCACTCCAAGGATGGGGTGCTTTGCACATCCGAAATCCGCACAGGCGGCAGATGGTCGATATTGGAACAGAATCTACACATCAACCATCTAGAACTGTTGTCAGTGTACTACGCCCTTCGGGCATTGGTGTACCATCAACGCAACCTACACATCCGACTACAGGTGGACAACATGACAGTAATGTCATACATCAGCCACAAAGGGGGGACTCAATCGCCAGAATTGTCATCCCTTGCAGTGAAGATATGGACATGGTGTCTACACAGACAAATAACATTGTCAGTAGAATATCTCCCAGGAGCACAAAATGTCATAGCAGACGAATTGTCGCGCAACTTCAACGACCGCACAGAGTGGCATCTTCTCCCCGAAATTTACAGAGCAGTGGTAGAAAAGATGAAATTTCAACCGTCGATCGATCTGTTTGCATCACGGCTCAACAGACAGGTTCCAAGATTCATATCATGGCACCCAGATCCACAAGCATGGCAAGTGGACGCGTTCACCATCAACTGGTGCAACATGGCAGGGTATCTGTTTCCTCCCTTCAGTCTGCTCTCAAGGTGCCTTCAGAAAATTCAAATAGAAGAAGCCACAGTTCTGCTAATTGCACCAGTTTGGAAAACACAACCGTGGTATCCACTAATGTTAAAACTGACAGTAAAAACACCATTACTGTTACCACAGCGCCCAGATCTCCTTCAATTATGTCACAATCGTCAACAACACCCCATGCACAAGGTGATGCAGCTGGCTGCCTGGGTGCTATCGGGAAATCACTCGCAGCAAGAGGACTTTCGCAGAAGGTGTCCTCAGTTATCATGGCATCATGGAGAAAAGGAACAAATGCTCAATTTGACTCAGCATGGAATCGCTGGAGTCGCTGGTGTCATCAACGACACTTGGATCCAGTTCAAGCACCTTTAGCAGAAGTGTTGGAGTTTCTCCATGCATTGTTGGAAGATGGGCTACAATATAGGACAATTAATGTCTACAGGTCTGCTATTTCATCAGCCCATGTTCAGGTGGATGATGTCCCTATTGGACAACATCCTTTAATGACAAGGTTTTTTAAAGGTATTTTTAATATTCGACCACCGAAACCTAGGTATTCATTTACTTGGGATGTTGGGAAAGTTCTCCGTTACCTTGGTTCACTCTCATCAAACAGGAAGCTCAGTTTGAGGCTTCTGACGCTCAAATTGGTCATGCTGGTCGCTCTCGTGACAGCAGGGCGTTGCTCATCATTAATTGCTCTGGATTTACATCACATGAAGAAGTCCAGGACAGCATTTGAATTTGCACCAGTCAGCCAGTCTAAATGTTCCTCAGCACATAGGCCAGTTCCAAATGTTGTTTTGGCCCGTTATCCAGCAGATCAAAAACTATGTGTTTTTTTCAACGTTGGAGGTGTATATTCATCGTACAGGATTGCTTAGACGCCTAAATAATCAGCGCTTTACAAGGCTGTTTCTATCATTCGGGAAACCTCATCATCCAGTAGTTTCATCTACTATTGCTAGATGGCTGAAAATAGTGATGGCATCGGCAAGTATAGATGTCTCACATTATAAAGCACATTCTACTCGGGCTGCGTCTACATCTGCTGCAGCAAGAGTAGGAGTTTCTACTGCTCAGATTTTACTGACAGCAGGCTGGTCATCGGTGAACACCTTTGGAAAGTTTTACAAGCGAGATGTACCATGTTCAGAGGAATATGGAAGAGCAGTCCTGTCTTCGGCTTAGCTGTGAAATATACACGGTGAGTCTCGACGACGAGGACGAAATATAATTTCAAATTATGTAAGAATTCTTACCTGCCATATTATTGGAATTATATGAGGCCGAGGAGGAGAGACTCACCTCCCTCCCTCGGTGCCTCAGTTCTCTTCAGCCTCCCACCCATCTTGAGTCCTCAGCCAGGACCAGTACCTTAGATCTACAAAGAGACATGCTTCAATGGTTTCTTGGGGGCTTTATACCCAGCGTGCTAGGGCTAATTTGCATTTTTATGAATGAAGGAATGATCCATTTTCTTCAAAGGGTGGTGCAAACCGTATTACCAGGGACAATAATACACGGTGAGTCTCTCCTCCTCGGCCTCATATAATTCCAATTATATGGCAGGTAAGAACCCTTACATAATTTGACATTTTAAAATGAATTTTTATATCCTGAAAATAACGGTAGTTTTTTAACGCAATCTCCTTCTTTTTTTTTTGATCTGCTTGTTTTCTTATGTTTTAGCTTGGGATCATTGTTCGTGGTATTTTGCATCTGTTAATCTCTTTTATGTGTATTTTAAGCTGTTATAAATTTATGTAAAATGTGTGTATTATGTAATCCAACCTAACGGTTGCCAATAAATATATTATCCTATCCTATCCTAACTGATGTGTCATTTCATACTTTTCATTGAGGAACTTTTTTTCTTGCTTTAAAACAACATGCAAGAAAAAAAAGTACTGACAGCCACATTTTTATGCATGAGCAATGTCTTAATCCAGTTTAGAAAAAGTAAAGAATATCTTCGGAAGCAACACCCAAGTCGTAATAATCACATTCATTATCCCATACAAAGATGAAGACGCAAGGGGAAGATTTTTTTGCCCAACTTCACAGTCGTGTTTCGAGTCATTTGTAAATAAATTTCCTCACTTTTATCCACAAAGAGGTCGTTTTAAAAGACAATAAAGAGAGCAACAACAGCAATTTCTAACTAGGCAACTGCTGGTGAAATATATGTTAATTAATGATTTAGCAGTTTTCTTTGGGAAGGCGGCAGACCAAGTACAAGCTTCAGCTTATTGTCTGACCTCTTCATAGTATTCATACACGTCTTGCTATGAATGTCAAGTTTCTTATTGTTCATTTGTATCTTGTAAATCGCTTGTACTATTATGAAATAAACTAGAAACTCCTTCTACAACAAGCAGAACATTTTTCCAACCATGACATTTCCTGTGATGAAGTCGGGCCCTGTTGGATAAACTTACCGGCCATGTCACACTCAACTTGCCAGGATCCGTGGCTTCAAGTCCCACCTCCTCTGGGGTCTTAGTGATAGCTGCGGCTGCAGTCGTGTACTCATCAGACAACTCGCTGGGCTGAGACTCTCCGATAGCATTGACGGCCACCACGCGGAACCGGTAGGTGACGTAGGGGGAGAGGTCTAAGGAAGCCTGGTTGGAGGTAGCTGGCACAGTAGACTCAACTACCCAGCCAAGGTCGGGGAAGTTGGTCATGCGTGAGACAATGTAATCAGTGATTGGGGGAGTTGCCGTCGTCCCCACTGTACCACGCCACAGCAACCATGGTATCGGAGATGTCAGAGCGCTTGCTGACTATCGGTTTCGACGGAGGGGCTGGTACAGCTAATCAAAATCAAGAACAAACAAAACAGAGAGAAAATTATAAGATTTTGGGAAGAGTCGGGTTGGAGCAGTGGTACATCCATTCATAATTTCCCCGCCATTTTCAACTTCTGGACCAGGTTTGAATCCAACCCAGGCCAACACATTGATTTAGGCTTTCAGTCCTGGCCAGATTCTGGGGTATCCCCCCCCCCTGCATAATAATTATTGATTTCTTTACTGATATCACGCTTCAGCTTTCTAGCAAATTTCAAGTGGCAGTCCTTTTGCCTGAAATGTACTGCATTAATAGTTTTGTACCGATCAGGATACCCCGATTCATATTTCCTTTCAAACTAGTATGTTAAATTTAAATCGCTGAGGTGATAAAAGTGTCCTCTTCTTTCTACTGAGGTACATGCATCTTGTAAGAGTACAAGAATTACCTGCTTTAGCTTATCTACATGTATAGTCGACAAAGAGAACCTGTCAAAAACGTTTTGCCTTAATAGGTCTGCGTGCCCATTATTGCCGTAAGTAGTAAAATTGAAAAAAAGCCTGTAATTAACAGTCCCTTGACTGTAATGGAATTTCTGTCATGAGATCAGGTGCATTCCTGTCATGTGTCCTTCATGGATACTTTGTAGGCGGCACAGCACTCTCTACAGCTGGGTGTATTGGCACAGCATTGATATCAGGCACCGACAAAGATGGCAATCAATCACCACGCGGTTGGTCATTCATCAAGAAACGGCTAAATTGGTTGCTGTGAGAAACACAATCCATACGTGTCTAACAACACTGATGGAAAAGGCAGATACGAGGTTAAAAACCAACTTACTCTTAATGACCAGCTCTGTGGCTGCTGAGGCCTCGTCTTCAGATGTCACAGCTTTGCACTTGTACGTTCCAGTGTCCTCCACAACAGTAGCCATCACTTTCAGGTAGTCCGAGCCCGTTTTGGCCCGTCGGAAGCGTCCGCCCGGCACCGTCAGGTCCAGCTCTTCTTCGCCGGCTCCAACGTTACGGTACCAGGTAACTGTGGGTTCCAGCGCGGCATCTTGATCTACCTCGCATGCAATGATGGCGTCTGTACCCAGCTCTACACTCACCTCAGCCCCTGGACCCACGACGATTGTTGTACCTCCTGAAAGACAATTTATATGCACATTTTACAAAGTTGATTTGGAGTCAAGATATGGGGAAAAATATCTTCATGCCGGGAATAATGGGTATACCTAAAAATAGGTGAGAAATTTCTCTTCTTCAAATTCTAGAAAATCTATGTACCATTTTTAATGCCAACTAATCTTGAAGCGACTGCATTGCTCAACAAGATTACTTAAAGGAAGGGTAGATCATCTGTTATTTGTGCATTTTTTTGTTTTGAAGCAACAAAATGCTCAAAATCTAAAGATGGGTACTTAACAACTAAGTTGATGAAGTTTTAGCCCTGTGTATTCTAGGATCTTAATTTAAATTCAAAACTTGCCGAGTCCTGTTTTGAATTGCGCCTGAAATGAGCATCGGGGACACGTTCTAATTTAGCCAATTGCAGCTACGCAATACCACGCACTGAACCAACTAATAACCGCGCGCAAGTGTGCATCGTGTCAGCGCTTGCCCACATCCATTAACGGAAATTTCCAAAAATGCATCAGTTGACGCATCTTTGGAAATGGCCTTCTTAATTTTTTTGTTCAAAGTGGCAGCACGCCAGAAAGACTAATTTCACAGGGAATTGACTGACATCCCCATCTTTAAACCAAGTCACACTTTCAATAATAAATTTGTTATTTTTTTGTTTTGTGAATTCACGTAGCTGCAAATGATCTACTCAATACCTTTAACACAAGAAAGGCAAAGTTGTCAAACCATCACAATTCATCTAGTCTCGTGGCAACTGGCAAGCTAAAAAGAACATTGACTGAGGTATTTGTTTGTACATTCTCTGTAACGCTTTTGCTCAGCGTGAAATTTGCCTCGAGGCTTGACTCATCTATACACCCATCCTGACGAAAACTACACCCATCCACTTACTTCTGACATTCACCGTTGATGTGGCCTCCACTGCTACAAAGCCGTTCTCAATAATGCACTTGTAGTCGCCGCTATCTTCCACAGCCACTCCTGTGACTGTCAGAGTGCTGGTTGTGCTTCTCGTATTGCCATCTTCCACGATGCTGTACTTAAATTCACCATGGACAATCTGGTTGTGATATCAATGAGATAAAAACACTTGAAAGTTGGGTTTTACCCATAGAGCTATATTAAATTACTAGAGCGCTGACTCACGTACAAAGTAATGCTCGATTGGCGCATCCATGTTTGTGCACAAACCTATCGAAGGCTAGAAATTTTGCACGTTTTTGGTACGGCTATTTGCATATTTGTGTTTGTATTCCATACCGGTGCGTCATCGAAGCCAGTACGCCCAAAACCGAAACGCACGATCAGCAAATGAGCGTGACATTTTGCTCTACGCAAACAACAGCGCAACGTGTGTGTGTATCCGCTGCAGATAATTAACCGTGGTTTTTTTTAAACCGGAACACGCGCTTAAGAAGCTTGCGTACGTTCTACTTGCACGTTGCATGTGGAGTACACTTTTAAAATTCAATCCATCAAATTTCATTATGTTCTACAAACACGCACATGAATTCAAGATGTCTGCGGTTCAAAGTGTCTCCGGGTGCAAGAACAAGGAAATAACACTCTAGTAATTTAATATAGCTCTATGGTTTTACCCTTCAACTGTGTAATTTCATATTTGTAAACACTGCATACCACAATTAAGGGTGGAATTGATAGCAAATTCTGGTCAGGACAATGGATCATTTATCAGCGGTGGGTTTTTGTTTTTTAAATTAACCCTCCAATGCAAACATAAATTCTGTGCCTAGTTGTCCTTTCAGTCCAAATCAATCAAGTGACTGTTTTCAACAGTTAAGAGTCCCCAGCTCACATAAGCAGGCTTGACTGGCTGTGACTGTTTATGTGCCGTAACTTCATAAGGCTATGCTTTGACTGTAGGTGATTGATGAGACAGCTGTGCCACCAAATGACTGCTTTTGTCTGTTGACTAAATTTGACTGAAATGTGATCTGACTGTTGGTGACTAGCCTGTGTAAAAGGCATGGCAGGGGAAGTGGATGGAATTTTTGACTGTCTGTGACTGTTCAAATAGTGGGCAGTAGAAGGGTTAATGGGAAAATACAACATTTGGAAACATCATAAAACGAAATGATCAAAATATCACGAAAAACCTTACTGCATTGTTTGGGACTAACATTCTAAAGCATCCTGCAAAATCGTAGCTCCTGGTGTGCTGACAATCACAAGAAAAGTATTTTTCCAAAACTGGTCGGTCGACGAGCGTTGGAGGAAACTGGCTTTTTCAAAAACTGTTCTAAATTTTTCATGTTTAGTTATTCTGACTTTTCTTTGGAATTGATTACACACCTGTAAAATGGTACAAGCCTGCTTGGCCCTGCTAGACTGATTCTCTGACCTTACAATTCCCATTGCTCTGTTTCATCTTAAGTGGGGTCAGGGAAACAGACTACAAGAATATGATAGGTTTTCGTGGTTTTCCAGCATCTACAAGCCCAAAACGTGAAACAAGTCAGTTTAACAATATTTTCTAAAACATACCAGTCCTCCAAATCCATTTATTTCTGAAAATTGAAGTAAAAGCAAATGCTGTACATTCCCTTTAATTGATTAAAAAAAAAGAAATGAGAAGTTTTTTTCCGTGGGAGCGACAGGAATTTCAAGAGGATTGGTGAAATCTAGGCTGTTTACCGGATTGTTTTGAAATGTCCACTGGATGGTAGGCTTCGGCGAGCCTTGCCCTGCGCAGGTCAAGTCAAAGGCTCTGCCTTCGATGCTGTTCAGGTTTCGCTGGGGTGCATCGGTCATTTCAGCCGGGATTGCTAAAATTGTGTTAAAAATGAAGAGTTAGACAACAAAGAAACAGTTGATCAATAATACATCAATGTATTGCACTACGTTATTGGATGTTACAATATTGATATATTACAATTTCATACTTGAATGCAACATCTTGCATGTTCAAAGTGTTTTGGGTAAACTGGTGATTCAGGTGATGGAGAGATTTATTTAATATAATGTGAGGGGTTCTGGTAAAATGTCACAACACTGAGCAGAGGCCGAAATGAGGGTTTGCAGGTCTTAGGAAAGAGAATAAAATGCTTCTTACAATACTGTTTGTTGCACTTCAACTGGACATTCCATTGACAAGTTATGGCTATTTAAATATCACACTGATCGAAATGTCAAAAAGTAAAATACTGAGAAAAAAGGGCCTTTTACGTTTCTATTTTTGTATTCGTAAAATGAACAATGCCAATTGTTTTTCAGTAAAAAACATCTTAAATTCCATGATTTGCTATACTATCTGTTATAAAGTATATGTAGTAGACATACATGTATCAAAGATTTCAAGTATCATTAAATCAGAAAATAGAGGGAAAAAATTGCATTTTCTCCACTACGAACTGTGCCCATTTTCGTCTCTTTTGCAAACAAAAAGGAAATGCTACAGAATGGCTGTACATATATGTTTTTGGCTCATTATTCCATTTTTTACAGTGTTGGGATTTGCATAGAATCATATCTAATCTTGAGGTTTATAATTGTGATCATATTGTATCATGCCATCGTTTCAACCCACATATTGACAGCATCAGAAGAGCACAATAAATTGGGCAGTGTTTTCAGATTTGGATAGAGTTGGGTTTCAAGATAGAGTTCACTGAATAAGAAGAGGCTTACATTCCACATTGACGAAGCCACTGGCGAATATCTCGCCATACTCGTTGGATGCTACACACACGAAGACGGCGCTATCCTCCGTAATGGCATTTGCTAATTCTACCCTGCCCCTCCGATACCCTCGGTGATGGTGAGACGAGGATTGGCCTCTTCATGCAAGGAACGGGGGGAAAAAGGTGAAAAAGGTTGTCGTTCAGATGCATAACAAATAATTTATGGTGAGACACAAATAAATACAGATTGATTAATGAATTAAAATAGCAACCCCTTTCTCCCCGTGGCCTTACAATACGTGTGCCTGAAATGTCCGATTAGGTACACCACCTGTCTTGGGAGCAACATTGAAATTGCCCAGTTGGGGACAGTAAGAGATCACCTGACTGGACACAACGTGCGATTGCCCTATACGAAACAAAATGCGATCTCCTGATTAGAAACAGCTTGAGATTGCCTAATTGGGAACAAAATGAGATCTTCTGATTAGAAACAGATTGCCCAATTAGGAATATGATGCGATCTCCTGATTGGATGCAAAATGATGCTGCCCAATTGAGAACAAAATGAGTTATCCGGATTAGTATTAACATGACATTGCCAAATTGGGAACAAAATGACGTCTCCCGATTGGAAACAGCATGAGATTGCCCATTCAGGAAGAAAATGAGATCTGCTGATAACCAACAGCTTCAGATTGCCCAATTGGGAGTAAGATGAGATCTGCTGATTAGAAACAGCTTCAGATTGTCCAATTGGAAACAAGATGAGTTCTCTTGATATGAGACAGCAACGGATTGATGAATTGGAAATCGCATCAGATCACCTAGTTGGAAACAGCATGAGACCATGCAATTGGGAATACCATGGGATCACTTAACCCATTAAAACTTTTGTTACAGTGTACTACACTGCAGTAACTCATTGATGATATCCACAACACCATCTACAGTGCTATAGCAGTTTTGGACAGTTAAAGGAATAACAGGCATGGCTCTTTTGGGTGGTGCAGGGGCTAGTGGGTTAATAACCCTGATGCGGGTAGCCGTTTTGTCGGAAGTATAATGATCCAGGTCAAGATCCAGATACAGAATTGAAAAAAAAAAAAAACTCCTACAGGCCTCAAGCAAAATGCATAGTGTCCCTATGACATAAAAGGCATCATGGACAGCATCAGGTGGCATATTAACCTCAATAGACCAAAGACTTAAAGACCAAAGGGCTGTTTGCATATGGGAGCAGAGTCGGCCAGACAAAGTAGGGACCGCCTGCCAACCGTCTGTCAACAAAGCATGACATCATTAGGTCTTTGGCCTTTTGAAATACACGTATTAAAGTGACAGAGTGAAAAGCTTGAATGCCAGGCTGATACAGAAGTTCATCAAGTTATGGGATCTATGTCCATATGTTTTTCTAGTGAGAGTGTTGGGCACGACAATAAAATAAAGCCAGAGTCCATCATTTGCAGCTATCCACAAACTAACTGACGTAATTATTGTTGAAAAACATACTTGGTTGAAAGATAGTAAGGGGACTAAACTCCCTGTGAAATTATTCTTCCTGGCAAGCTGTCATTTTGAAGAAATCAGCGTTGACAAGCAAGCGTTGACAAGACGCACACGCGCGTGGCTGCTATAATTCGTCGGATCGGTGCACGACATCGCGTAGCTGCAATCTGCTCAGTGAGAACGTGTTTCTGACGCTGAATTCAGGCCCAATTCAGAACATGATTCAGCAACTTTTGATTTGAAATCGAGATCCTAGAATGTTGTTTTTCTCCAAATATACAGCTGAAGCTGTGCTGAAACTTTATCAGATTCGTTGTTCAGCACCCTTCTTTAGATTTTGAGTACTTTTGTTGCTTCAAACGAACAAAATGCACTAATTACAAATGATGGACTATACCTTTAACTTTTTGGGGGATTTTGTGGCACTTTGAAGATTATTTTATTACAAATTGTGCAACAGTACAGCCTAGTCATCAGTTGCAATGTACAATGTAGTATGTTTATAAACAATTTCGGACAATATTGTCCTCTTCAACTCACCTGCCTCTTTATAGGGCACACCGTTAATAAGCCAGGTTACCATGGGAACCGGGATGCCCTCAGCTGAGCAATCTAACACACCGCCCTCATTGATCACAATGTTTGTGTCCTCTGGTTTGTTCTCCCAATATGGTTTTGCTGAGAAGAAAGTGCAGAACATCCTTAAATTGATATTTGTTCAGGGGAAAAATAGTTGGGTTATCTGTTACAGCTAATTTTGAAAGTGGGTAGCCGTGACATTTGTGTGATTTCATGAGGTCATCAAAATCGCGAATTTTTGTTTTTTATCAACAAAATACGATCATCAAGGCTTTTGGTGTCCTAAAATGACAAATATGTAGTGAGGTCATGACGACGTCATCATTGACTGTTTTATCATTATTAGTATTCTTTATTACAAATGGACTGCAAATGCTATTTTTCTTACTCCAGGTTTCTCCAGTTTTATTTGTACACAATAGTTTGTCTATGTTCGTGCCATTAATGCATCACCCCTTCCCAACGGGCGAGTCAGCAAAACCACCTTGTTTTTCTTGTTCTGAATATTAAATGCTATCAAACCCAAGTCCAGGGAACACTTACACTTTACAGTGACAGTGATGGTGAAAGCGGTAGGGGTACCACCTCCGTTGCTAGCCGTGCACGTGTAGGAGCCAACGTCTGACGCCATTACATCACTGATGACCAGTTCCTGGCCATAGCTCTCATAGGTCGTGCGATCGACAGGCAGCGACTCGCCGTCTTTCGCCCAAGTGATATCTGGTGTTGGACTGCAAAGAATTAGGACACTCAAATTCACCGTTCGAAAACGCCAAAGCTGTGTCTTTGTATGAAGATATGGTTCCCAAATACTGGCAGCCCAACCTCGCCCTAGGGTGTCGAGCAGTACGTGCCCACCACAACCTGCTCTCTTACCCTGGTATTGGATCATTTGCATGTGTAAGATTTTTGAACACGTAGGCCTGTGCAAATGAAGAATAGTCTGGTGCCTGCATGTGCGTTACATTAGTGTTTGTTTTTGTATGCGGTGTCTGGGTTAAAAACAACATCATTTCGTCGTTTCATATTAATATGAGCAAATTGGAAAGGAAAGGAGCATTTTTGAGAAGGCGTGGACGTTATAATTACGATGATCGTGAAAACACGTCATGCACGTTGGAAATAACAACACCAAAACTACACGATTTAAATCCACTACTAGCAAATTGCGCTATCGAATCAGAATACAGAAAGAAAGTGTCATATCCGGGGCTTACTATTGGAAACGAGGTTATAAATAAAGTAAGCACTGAGGACGACTGGCAACCCTGTATGCTGTACACTCGTATACCCCCGCCCTGCAAACAACCTGACGCTGGGAAGGGCTGATGAATTTACGATCTGATTGGACAGATTTTGCGTGACCTGTGTCCTGCAAGTCATCACGACCACGACCCTGCAAGGTTTCAAACGGCCGTTAAGACTTCATTACTCTTTATTCCAATTCATGAATATTTTTGTTTTCGTTGAAAAGCGTAATAATGTAATCTGTTATACTTATCTGTGTTGTAAATTTGCAATTCCCGTCACTTGCTCAGGCTCCGTTTCGAATTCACGAAGGGTCAATGATTGCATTATGCGACGCTCAAAATGTTTGCACATGGTCCGCAATGAAAAAGAAATCACATCCGGCATGGAATATGTGCATTTTTTATGAGAAAGTTTTCGGATAGCATTGTGCATGCGCGCATTGGCTAATTGCGATCTGAACAGCCGCAGTCAGATACTTTATACATAGGTCATGGTTAAATTACCCAGGTTGACCTCTTCCTTGACAAGATTCTGTAAAACTCATGAACACTTCCCAGCGTCATGTTTGCAGGGCGGGGGGGGGGGGGGGGGGGGGGGGGCCGAGCGGAAGCTAATTTCTGCGCAATTGCCTGGCACACGAGGGCGCTGTTGTCATGCAGTCCAGGGTTGCACATCAAAGGAACCTCGGGGCATTTCCAAGCCAACGCCTTTTCTCCAGCTTCAACGTTTTGAGGCCGTGAATCTAGGGAACTCTGGCCCAATTTTCTTCCTCGGGAAAATCCAATCATTTGAAATGGTACCAACACACTTGTCTGTCAATTTGACTTAGGCATACTTGCACGTAAATTCTGGAACCAGAAAATCGCAGCATTTCGTAACGGCAGAGCTTAACAATTACGTCAAACAAGTTTTTCCACGCATTAACTCACAATAAGGACGTGTCATACCCGAGAAAATATCACAAATTGAAAGCTCATCTATATGCAGAACCTGTCTGCAGAAAGTGGCTGCTCACATTATGACATCTCAGTGGAGCTCTTGAATATTGAAATTTACATCACCAACTTCTAACAACTCATTCAAAATTGATCGTCAATGCGCAGCATTTCATACACCCATGCCTTGTCATTCTGACATTTCTTAGGCGGACAGGCTAAATACCCCCTGTTCACTTACCGGGAGCCGCTTTCAATGGAGCCCCTTTTATCGGCTCCCGCTTGAAAAGAAAGCGGGTGACCTGTTTCTACAAACCGTCCCACGGTTGGCACTCCCGGCTCCCGCTACAAATAACCATTTTTGTAACAATGAATCCTGCGGTTTCATACCCGTCAGTGGCGGCTTCTACTCACCGACCGCAAAGACCTGGTACATTGCTAATCCTCTGATCTTTTGTCTGCCCTAAACATACAAGCCCCACTGCAAACCGTTACCATGCACGGCTGTACCGTGTGCGTTCATGCGTGGACCGTCTCCCGCTTTGGCTTGAAGGGTCCCACACTTCCTCAGTAACAATACCGTCCCACGGTAAATGAACAGGGGGTATTTAGCCCGCCCGCCTTAGGAGTCTTATCTCATTAACCCCAACAGAACTCAACCCGTTAACCCCAACAGCGTGTTTTATCTGGGACGAGACGCGGACAAGTTTATCCACAATAGACACACTGTATTGGGTTCAAGTTAAGTTGCAGGATATGAAACAATTCTGTTGTAGAAAATGCTGTAACTTTACAGGAAGATTCTGGGGAAATAGTTCCACAATATTGACCCTATTGTGGATATATTTTGTCCGCAAAAGATTCCGGATATTTTAATGATTACTTCTAAGAAGAGCAGTTTCAAAGTAAACAGCAGAGGGAATTGATTGGGGCTAATTATTATCCCATGTCAACACTTACTATCCTTCGGCCATGCATTTCAGACGAAGCTTCTCCCTGCGGAAGGCATCCACTGAAGCTGGCGGAGTGTAGACAAATGTGGCCGGCCTGTGTTCAATGTGTTCAACTACAGAGTGAGATAGGAATAAAAAAAATACCCAAATGATCATGTTCTCACAAAACCTTTTGAATTTGACTTGAGAATACTGCTCCATGGACCATTATTATGTTGCAGCCATCTTTATTTTTTCAAATTAACGTAATAGCGAGGCTGGAAGGGAAAATAATCTGGTTCCTTTTTGAGCAAAAATCATTATCATCCAGTACTGTTATTTGATTCAGGGAACATGACTAAAATGGTTGCAGCATAACGAATGTCTATTTAGCCCACAAAACATGCTGCGATATTCGCAATGCATCTTGGGTCTGGATCAAAACCAAACTAGGCAATTTGTGCACAAAGCTACGGGGTTGAGTCACTGATCTCTATATAAAGACTGGATAGCGGATATGCATACAACATTCACACAGTAGACTTTGCATATTGACCAATTCGCCCCCGATCTCACGAAGATGGCCGCGTATAATACGAACGTTCTACGCGTAAATACGCGCGCGTTGTATCAACAGTTGACGGGCATTTTGGTCACGTACACATATTATGATGTTCTAAAAGGAACACATTTCCGTAGTGATTATTATTTCAAAACGCCGAAAAAGTTATATTTGCAGCATTTTAGTAGCCACGACGTTAGAAAAATTGTAGTTAACCTTGGTCAGTGGTGGTGATCAAAATATAAGTCAAGTGAACCGCGACGTTACAAAACAAATCATGCTGTCTAAAAAGACGGCAACTTGTCCTTTGTAGATCACCAGCCGGTCTCACCAATATGGCGTTAAATTCGTTCATTGTGCGGCTCTTTATTAGCTATCCAGCACCCGATTTCATCAAACTCTTCGTAACTTACGATGCATCGCAGCGATGCGAAGCGTCGTATCTCTACGATGCGTCGCAGCTGCGACGCATCCTGCGATCCATTTCACTAAACACGTCGTAAGTGCGACGCGTCGTAGGTGTATTTATAGCACAACTCGGTGACTGTTTTATGTCTTTAGTCAGCGTACAGTAAATAGTCGTCTGATATTAAACAAAGAGTCGTCGGATCTCGGCTCGAAATTTGTTAAAACGTATAACAAAATGGCGGCCGTGCGATACAATTTTGAAGGAAAACAAGCTCTCATTGGACTGTATAGCTACTTTGAAATTTCAACTCTAATATTCCGGTCTAATTCATAATTATTCAATGAATTTTCTATTTACAACTTTACACACATTGCCTCGTCATTATAATCTCGTTAATGTAATGTTTGTGGCATAAAACTGGCTTAGAAATGACTCTTCTTATTTTGCGATGACCACTAGACACATCGTAACTTGCGACGTGTTTTAAGCCGTTGTCAAGGAACTTACGACGCGTTCAACACATCGCAACTTTAGTGAAATGGAAGATACGACGCGTCGCGAGTTGCGACGTGTTACACGTCGTAACTTGAGTTGCGACGCGTCGCAGCGCTTCGTGAAATCGGGTGCTGTCTTTATATAGAGATCAGTGGGTTGAGTACCAGTTCCAACTTTCAATTGATTCCTCCTCATTTTGTTTTAAGAATTGAGTGCTAATCTTTCCACACATTGTTGCATTGGTGTTTTGAAATTTAATCATTGCAAAAATGATTCTGTAAAGCCTATTAGAATACAGAGAGTTTTTGGGTATCCCTTTTTGAGACCAGTTTCGTTTCTCATGAATATTAATATCATGACCCTGCTAATATTGACAAATCAGAATCAAGATGTGAAGCTCGACCCTCCAACACTGACCAATCACGACTGGTCCACTGGGCCTAATGACTGGTATCCTGAAATATATTTAAACATTATTCTAATTTTATTTCTTAAATTTAAAAACCTGACTTTTATTAAGTTTGTGCATTGCGTGTTATCCATACCAATGATGTAATGCGAATGTACACAAAGGTTTATTGTTGCAGGTTTTGAAAAGGCAAGTGCATTGTTGTTTCCGATGATAACCTCTGGGATGGGGGTCAACTAATTACATGATGTAAAAACAATAAATGCAGAAATACATGTACTAGGCTACTGCTCTGTGGTGAAACAGTTAGGGCTCTTTAACACAAAATTCTGGGCGATGATAATGCGAACAATGGTGGGGGATTACAAAGGGGACAGTAATTATCTCTAGTGGAGATCAATGTGTAGGGCCCCTCCGAGAGCCGAGAGAAAGTTCTAGAACCCCCCCCCCAAAAAAAAATAGTCCTTCCCCTTATTCTTGCCTCATGTGCTTTCCCATGGTCATGTGGCTAGCACATGCTCACTTTTAGCCTGTACAGCTGGTCAGCTGGGCAGTGACCCAGTTGCCATGGTCACTTCCTTCTGATTGGCTAAGGCACCCAGCAGGAAATGGAACTTCACCCCTTTGTTCACCTTGGCTGTGACTCAAGCATTCCTTGATGAGCAGCTAATAAATAAAGTCCATCTTCCAGTTTTATGCAACATATTCATGTGTATAACTTTTGCTCATTTTTTCAGGTATGTTCATTTCATTTCTATATCTCATATTTTAGACTTAGTTGCATTTACTTGATTGTAGAATTGATACTTTATTGTCTTTTAAGAACCAAGTGATTTTGGTTTAACATTTGGCTTGAAAGAAACCCGAGCAACTTGAGAAGTGTTGAACTTTGATTTGTGTTTTTCTGAAACTTCCCAAATGATGGTTTCACTGGAAGCAGGACAAAGATTTGGAATATAGTTCTGGAAAGTTTGAGGAAGTTTACTAAGTTTTCAGTAGAAGATGCTAGATGTTTGATTGAGTTTAAGAACCTTTCAGAAAGCTGATATGTTGTCAGAGATGCCAGATTATTGAGTTGATGAGAGCAATTTCTCAGACTTTGAAGGTATTTCTAGGATGTTGAAGAATGTGTTATTTAGTAACTCTTCCACTTGTTCTGAACTTTGTGGAAAGGTTGAATTTATTGCTTGCCATAGCCACTTTTCTGATAAAACTTAGTAGAGTTTGACCATGCATTTTATATTGCAAGTATGTGGCTATACTTTAGTATATTGGACAGGAAATGGTCCAAGCAGTAGATTAGTCACGCATTCCAGGAACCAAGCCCTAGCCCATTATTATTCAGGCAAAGGGTAGAAGGGACAGGATGTGCCTATGTGGTTCACGGGTCAGTGACCACAAGCTCTGGTAGTGATAAGAAGTTGTTTATCTTTTACTTTAAGCATGTTTATGGCAGCGGCTGCAACTTCTTACTGACAAAACCACATGAAAACTAGTAGGGCCAAGAAGACCTATTTTTCTTGTGCATATTTAATGAGGCTTACTTCACTCTTTATTTGGGTTAAGTGTTAAGTGACTTTTGCAAATTGACTCAGTGAAGAAACAAAGTATAGATAAGGATTTATGTGAGCATTGCATTTGGTAATTGTGTTTCTTTAAGATAAGCTGATGTAAATCCAGCCATACTTATATACAAATATGTCTTGCTTCAAGTAGATATAGTTTCATTTCTTTTAGACTGAACATGATTGTTAGGTAGACTTTTTGAATGTTAAATTTTGTTTGATAACTTGTTATTGCAATCAAGGTGTTGATTGCATCATGGAAGCTTTCCTTGATGAGCAGCTAACGAATAAAGTCCATCTTCCAGTTTTATGCAACATACTTATGTGTGCATAACCTTTGCTCATTTTTTCAGAGTTGAAACCTACCCCGAGCGGGGCAGGCCTACAAATGGGAACCGTTTACACTAAGTGTGTACATAGAACTAGGAAGAGTGTTACAACTGATAATGTAGTAACCAACGGATAATGTCACCAACCGATAATGTTACACAAATTGACCGATACTGTATCACTAACCGATAATGTAACAGAAATTGACCGATAGTGTAGTAAATGTTACTACACTATCAGTCGATTGTTGTTACATTATCCGTCTTAACCGATAATGTAACAAATATTGACCGATACTTGTAGTAACATTTACTAAACTATCGGTCAATTTCTGTTACATTATCGGTTAGTGATACAGTATCGGTCAATTTGTGTGACATTATTGGTTGGTGATACATTATCCGTTGGTTACTACATTATCAGTTGTAACAAAGAGCAATACGCCGCTGCGCCACATATGTTGATTTTCAATATTGATTGCCATTTTTGCGTTTTCGTTAGCAATTCTGTGTAAATCGGCCCTTAGAGAGAGAGAAAAAAACCTGTAATACCTGCCATGACCACAACCTCCTTGACTGGGGACAAGAGCTGCAGTCGCGTCTTCTCGTTCTTGACGTTACACTGGTAGTTGCCGGTATCCGTCGTTTTGATGTTAGAGAACCGCAGGTTGAAGTTGGGGTCGATGCTGACGCGGTTGTTCAGGGGAATGTCGTTGCCGGGATTGGCATCGTCCGTCCAGAAGATAGAGGGAAGTGGCACGCTGTCCGGCTGGTTGCAGGAGATGGTGGCCACGTCGCCCTCGCGAAAGGTGTAGGTTTTCTTCACCTTGTCTACGAATGCATCAGTGACTGGGGGGATCAGAGAGATGAAAGGTTTACGTTTTCCACAATTGGCAAAACTATAGCATTGTGAATTGTCTAATACACATATTAAAAGGTCTTGGCCATTGCAAACCCATTAGTTGGGTTCACAGAGAAAAAGTTGAGTTTTGGGCGTGGGTATGTGTTCTTCCAACAGTGAATTTGGAGCAAACAAATTTTGAACCAAAGCTCCGCTCAGTATTCGAAGTTGACAAAATAAGTTCACTCAGCTACATCTTGCCCAGCTAACACATTGATGTTTTAGTAACGTGGTATACATGTTATGTCTAATGTTATACTCATACTCCAAAAAAGGAAGCATGACAGAAAATAGGTGTTTGTGTCTCTCGCCACAGCTTCAATTTAATCAACGTTATTCAACCGGAATACCAAAGCTTAAGGGCAAACCAGATAGCACTAAAGTACGGACCGATAGTCCAAACAGTAACACATGAAACATTATTTCAATTTTAATCAACGTTAATATTCCGGATTACCAATACAGGCAAACCGGATAGTACTACATTTGTAAATCACTAAGCACGGACCGGTAGTCCGAACATTAATAATTAGGCGGTACCCATGACTACCATCACTCCAATTGTAACAAAAAGAATGTGATACCCAAGACCACAATGACAATAGTGATACCCAGTGACCACTATCACCTACAACGGCCGTTGTGAAAGAATTAAATCGAGAGTAAACAACATAGGTGCTCCAATTTATGCACTAGGTTTTGATTAAAGACCAGTGCCCCTTTGAGGGTTAATCCAACATGTATCAAAATGTATTGCACAGTCCCCACATTTGGCCCATGTAGTGGGGGTATAGCCCGTGTGGAACTACACAGGCTATAGATTCTAGAATAACATGTTTGTCATTATGTTTGACCTCCACATTGGTTATTAAACTGGATCAGCCCGTGTGGATACAGCACAGGGCACAATAAGTTTAGTTAACTTATCAAATTTTCCATCACAACCAATACTTATGGAGCTCGGCCTCTTCTGGGGCACCAATAAATGCCAAGAAAAATCATGTCAGTAACAAAAAACACAATGATGGACTAGCAAAAAGTGCCCCCCTCCATTATACCAAGGAGGAACGTTAGGGGAGGAGGCGGGAACATTATTTCAATCAAACTTTAATGTGGATTGCTTGAAGCCGTGACATAAAATGCGGATCCCGTGACTGGATCGGCAACATTCGCGTTCCATCTGAAACGCATTACGCCGATTGGCTGCCACCGTAATATGCCTGCAAAATTGCAGACGGCACGCAAGCAATGCTTTGCTCGCATTGGCTGCCCCAGGATGTTCTCAGGATCCCAATTAGCATGCGGCCTGCCTTAAAGGGACACTGGGTCCTGGAACAGCCCAATTGGGCTACAAAACGCGCTTTGAATAAGATGATGATAATCGGAAATAACATTTAAAAGTAGGATATAAACATCCACACAAACTATCCTTTCAAAAACTGGGCGTTTTTTGTTATTCCTGTATTATGCGTGCGAGAACGAATTTCGGGGTCCACTTTTGCGAACCCATAAATTCGAGCTGTTGGATACTAATTGTGATTTCATTCGTACGCGTAGTGTTCACCCTTTGCGGACGTTGAAGAAACCGCAAATTGTTGCATTGGTGATGGTCACCGCGCGCTGTTCCCGAGACACACAACGTGTATAGCGTACACTGAGAACGACACGAAAACGTATTCGTACTCCGTCATGTCCGATGTAAACAAGCGGGTTTTTTTTCGTCTTTTCTCGGGAACGGTAAGACAAAAGGTTGGTTTCCTTTCAACCAGATGTTTGAAATAGGCTAGGTAAACAATCCAAAACATAACATTTTCGGAGATAGGTTTTTGCGCTGAGTAAAATAAATTTTACCATTTATGTGGTAAAATGTGTTGTCATGACATTTTGCAATAATGTTATGGCGACATGGTCTATGTAACGTTTTAACGACATCCTGACATTTATATAAAACGTTTGTGTGCTGTTTTTATTACGTTATATTGCATTATGCTACCCTGCGCGCGAGCCCCTTTAATTGTTTCTAACTTTTTGTATGAAGCTATCGCCCAATTCCCTTGAAACTACATGTAATCCTAAAGTGAACCTTGTGGTTTGAGATGGTATGGTCGCTTTTCTTGTAGGAGTTCATTTTGGGGTCAGCCGCCCCTGGGAAAGTTGGCCCTCCAGCCAAAGCCCATTCACTTGGACAAAAAAATTCTTTGTGTGTTTACCGCCTAGTTGAGGGCCGTCACAACAATGTCGTCTTCATCCTCTATGCTGGCTTAGTGACAGCTGTCTAGAGCCACAGAAAGGTCATCCGTCTGTACTGATGCTGTCTCGACTGTTTGATGTCCATCTTTTTGGGG
>NW_024037058.1:12286097-12326378 GCF_015706575.1 Patiria miniata
AATGCTGCGCATTGACGATCAATTTTGAATGAGTTGTTAGAAGTTGGTGATGTAAATTTCAATATTCAAGAGCTCCACTGAGATGTCATAATGTGAGCAGCCACTTTCTGCAGACAGGTTCTGCATATAGATGAGCTTTCAATTTGTGATATTTTCTCGGGTATGACACGTCCTTATTGTGAGTTAATGCGTGGAAAAACTTGTTTGACGTAATTGTTAAGCTCTGCCGTTACGAAATGCTGCGATTTTCTGGTTCCAGAATTTACGTGCAAGTATGCCTAAGTCAAATTGACAGACAAGTGTGTTGGTACCATTTCAAATGATTGGATTTTCCCGAGGAAGAAAATTGGGCCAGAGTTCCCTAGATTCACGGCCTCAAAACGTTGAAGCTGGAGAAAAGGCGTTGGCTTGGAAATGCCCCGAGGTTCCTTTGATGTGCAACCCTGGACTGCATGACAACAGCGCCCTCGTGTGCCAGGCAATTGCGCAGAAATTAGCTTCCGCTCGGCCCCCCCCCCCCCCCCCCCCCCCCGCCCTGCAAACATGACGCTGGGAAGTGTTCATGAGTTTTACAGAATCTTGTCAAGGAAGAGGTCAACCTGGGTAATTTACCATGACCTATGTATAAAGTATCTGACTGCGGCTGTTCAGATCGCAATTAGCCAATGCGCGCATGCACAATGCTATCCGAAAACTTTCTCATAAAAAAATGCACATATTCCATGCCGGATGTGATTTCTTTTTCATTGCGGACCATGTGCAAACATTTTGAGCGTCGCATAATGCAATCATTGACCCTTCGTGAATTCGAAACGGAGCCTGAGCAAGTGACGGGAATTGCAAATTTACAACACAGATAAGTATAACAGATTACATTATTACGCTTTTCAACGAAAACAAAAATATTCATGAATTGGAATAAAAGAGTAATGAATCAGTCTTAACGGCCGTTTGAAACCTTGCAGGGTCGTGGTCGTGATGACTTGCAGACACACGGTCACGCAAAATCTGTCCAATCAGATCGTAAATTCATCAGCCCTTCCCAGCGTCAGGTTGTTTGCAGGGCGGGGGTATACGAGTGTACAGCATACAGGGTTGCCAGTCGTCCTCAGTGCTTACTTTATTTATAACCTCGTTTCCAATAGTAAGCCCCGGATATGACACTTTCTTTCTGTATTCTGATTCGATAGCGCAATTTGCTAGTAGTGGATTTAAATCGTGTAGTTTTGGTGTTGTTATTTCCAACGTGCATGACGTGTTTTCACGATCATCGTAATTATAACGTCCACGCCTTCTCAAAAATGCTCCTTTCCTTTCCAATTTGCTCATATTAATATGAAACGACGAAATGATGTTGTTTTTAACCCAGACACCGCATACAAAAACAAACACTAATGTAACGCACATGCAGGCACCAGACTATTCTTCATTTGCACAGGCCTACGTGTTCAAAAATCTTACACATGCAAATGATCCAATACCAGGGTAAGAGAGCAGGTTGTGGTGGGCACGTACTGCTCGACACCCTAGGGCGAGGTTGGGCTGCCAGTATTTGGGAACCATATCTTCATACAAAGACACAGCTTTGGCGTTTTTCGAACGGTGAATTTGAGTGTCCTAATTCTTTGCAGTCCAACACCAGATATCACTTGGGCGAAAGACGGCGAGTCGCTGCCTGTCGATCGCACGACCTATGAGAGCTATGGCCAGGAACTGGTCATCAGTGATGTAATGGCGTCAGACGTTGGCTCCTACACGTGCACGGCTAGCAACGGAGGTGTACCCCTACCGCTTTCACCATCACTGTCACTGTAAAGTGTAAGTGTTCCCTGGACTTGGGTTTGATAGCATTTAATATTCAGAACAAGAAAAACAAGGTGGTTTTGCTGACTCGCCCGTTGGGAAGGGGTGATGCATTAATGGCACGAACATAGACAAACTATTGTGTACAAATAAAACTGGAGAAACCTGGAGTAAGAAAAATAGCATTTGCAGTCCATTTGTAATAAAGAATACTAATAATGATAAAACAGTCAATGATGACGTCGTCATGACCTCACTACATATTTGTCATTTTAGGACACCAAAAGCCTTGATGATCGTATTTTGTTGATAAAAAACAAAAATTCGCGATTTTGATGACCTCATGAAATCACACAAATGTCACGGCTACCCACTTTCAAAATTAGCTGTAACAGATAACCCAACTATTTTTCCCCTGAACAAATATCAATTTAAGGATGTTCTGCACTTTCTTCTCAGCAAAACCATATTGGGAGAACAAACCAGAGGACACAAACATTGTGATCAATGAGGGCGGTGTGTTAGATTGCTCAGCTGAGGGCATCCCGGTTCCCATGGTAACCTGGCTTATTAACGGTGTGCCCTATAAAGAGGCAGGTGAGTTGAAGAGGACAATATTGTCCGAAATTGTTTATAAACATACTACATTGTACATTGCAACTGATGACTAGGCTGTACTGTTGCACAATTTGTAATAAAATAATCTTCAAAGTGCCACAAAATCCCCCAAAAAGTTAAAGGTATAGTCCATCATTTGTAATTAGTGCATTTTGTTCGTTTGAAGCAACAAAAGTACTCAAAATCTAAAGAAGGGTGCTGAACAACGAATCTGATAAAGTTTCAGCACAGCTTCAGCTGTATATTTGGAGAAAAACAACATTCTAGGATCTCGATTTCAAATCAAAAGTTGCTGAATCATGTTCTGAATTGGGCCTGAATTCAGCGTCAGAAACACGTTCTCACTGAGCAGATTGCAGCTACGCGATGTCGTGCACCGATCCGACGAATTATAGCAGCCACGCGCGTGTGCGTCTTGTCAACGCTTGCTTGTCAACGCTGATTTCTTCAAAATGACAGCTTGCCAGGAAGAATAATTTCACAGGGAGTTTAGTCCCCTTACTATCTTTCAACCAAGTATGTTTTTCAACAATAATTACGTCAGTTAGTTTGTGGATAGCTGCAAATGATGGACTCTGGCTTTATTTTATTGTCGTGCCCAACACTCTCACTAGAAAAACATATGGACATAGATCCCATAACTTGATGAACTTCTGTATCAGCCTGGCATTCAAGCTTTTCACTCTGTCACTTTAATACGTGTATTTCAAAAGGCCAAAGACCTAATGATGTCATGCTTTGTTGACAGACGGTTGGCAGGCGGTCCCTACTTTGTCTGGCCGACTCTGCTCCCATATGCAAACAGCCCTTTGGTCTTTAAGTCTTTGGTCTATTGAGGTTAATATGCCACCTGATGCTGTCCATGATGCCTTTTATGTCATAGGGACACTATGCATTTTGCTTGAGGCCTGTAGGAGTTTTTTTTTTTTTTCAATTCTGTATCTGGATCTTGACCTGGATCATTATACTTCCGACAAAACGGCTACCCGCATCAGGGTTATTAACCCACTAGCCCCTGCACCACCCAAAAGAGCCATGCCTGTTATTCCTTTAACTGTCCAAAACTGCTATAGCACTGTAGATGGTGTTGTGGATATCATCAATGAGTTACTGCAGTGTAGTACACTGTAACAAAAGTTTTAATGGGTTAAGTGATCCCATGGTATTCCCAATTGCATGGTCTCATGCTGTTTCCAACTAGGTGATCTGATGCGATTTCCAATTCATCAATCCGTTGCTGTCTCATATCAAGAGAACTCATCTTGTTTCCAATTGGACAATCTGAAGCTGTTTCTAATCAGCAGATCTCATCTTACTCCCAATTGGGCAATCTGAAGCTGTTGGTTATCAGCAGATCTCATTTTCTTCCTGAATGGGCAATCTCATGCTGTTTCCAATCGGGAGACGTCATTTTGTTCCCAATTTGGCAATGTCATGTTAATACTAATCCGGATAACTCATTTTGTTCTCAATTGGGCAGCATCATTTTGCATCCAATCAGGAGATCGCATCATATTCCTAATTGGGCAATCTGTTTCTAATCAGAAGATCTCATTTTGTTCCCAATTAGGCAATCTCAAGCTGTTTCTAATCAGGAGATCGCATTTTGTTTCGTATAGGGCAATCGCACGTTGTGTCCAGTCAGGTGATCTCTTACTGTCCCCAACTGGGCAATTTCAATGTTGCTCCCAAGACAGGTGGTGTACCTAATCGGACATTTCAGGCACACGTATTGTAAGGCCACGGGGAGGAAAGGGGTTGCTATTTTAATTCATTAATCAATCTGTATTTATTTGTGTCTCACCATAAATTATTTGTTATGCATCTGAACGACAACCTTTTTCACCTTTTTCCCCCCGTTCCTTGCATGAAGAGGCCAATCCTCGTCTCACCATCACCGAGGGTATCGGAGGGGGCAGGGTAGAATTAGCAAATGCCATTACGGAGGATAGCGCCGTCTTCGTGTGTGTAGCATCCAACGAGTATGGCGAGATATTCGCCAGTGGCTTCGTCAATGTGGAATGTAAGCCTCTTCTTATTCAGTGAACTCTATCTTGAAACCCAACTCTATCCAAATCTGAAAACACTGCCCAATTTATTGTGCTCTTCTGATGCTGTCAATATGTGGGTTGAAACGATGGCATGATACAATATGATCACAATTATAAACCTCAAGATTAGATATGATTCTATGCAAATCCCAACACTGTAAAAAATGGAATAATGAGCCAAAAACATATATGTACAGCCATTCTGTAGCATTTCCTTTTTGTTTGCAAAAGAGACGAAAATGGGCACAGTTCGTAGTGGAGAAAATGCAATTTTTTTCCCTCTATTTTCTGATTTAATGATACTTGAAATCTTTGATACATGTATGTCTACTACATATACTTTATAACAGATAGTATAGCAAATCATGGAATTTAAGATGTTTTTTACTGAAAAACAATTGGCATTGTTCATTTTACGAATACAAAAATAGAAACGTAAAAGGCCCTTTTTTCTCAGTATTTTACTTTTTGACATTTCGATCAGTGTGATATTTAAATAGCCATAACTTGTCAATGGAATGTCCAGTTGAAGTGCAACAAACAGTATTGTAAGAAGCATTTTATTCTCTTTCCTAAGACCTGCAAACCCTCATTTCGGCCTCTGCTCAGTGTTGTGACATTTTACCAGAACCCCTCACATTATATTAAATAAATCTCTCCATCACCTGAATCACCAGTTTACCCAAAACACTTTGAACATGCAAGATGTTGCATTCAAGTATGAAATTGTAATATATCAATATTGTAACATCCAATAACGTAGTGCAATACATTGATGTATTATTGATCAACTGTTTCTTTGTTGTCTAACTCTTCATTTTTAACACAATTTTAGCAATCCCGGCTGAAATGACCGATGCACCCCAGCGAAACCTGAACAGCATCGAAGGCAGAGCCTTTGACTTGACCTGCGCAGGGCAAGGCTCGCCGAAGCCTACCATCCAGTGGACATTTCAAAACAATCCGGTAAACAGCCTAGATTTCACCAATCCTCTTGAAATTCCTGTCGCTCCCACGGAAAAAAACTTCTCATTTCTTTTTTTTTAATCAATTAAAGGGAATGTACAGCATTTGCTTTTACTTCAATTTTCAGAAATAAATGGATTTGGAGGACTGGTATGTTTTAGAAAATATTGTTAAACTGACTTGTTTCACGTTTTGGGCTTGTAGATGCTGGAAAAACCACGAAAACCTATCATATTCTTGTAGTCTGTTTCCCTGACCCACTTAAGATGAAACAGAGCAATGGGAATTGTAAGGTCAGAGAATCAGTCTAGCAGGGCCAAGCAGGCTTGTACCATTTTACAGGTGTGTAATCAATTCCAAAGAAAAGTCAGAATAACTAAACATGAAAAATTTAGAACAGTTTTTGAAAAAAGCCAGTTTCCTCCAACGCTCGTCGACCGACCAGTTTTGGAAAAATACTTTTCTTGTGATTGTCAGCACACCAGGAGCTACGATTTTGCAGGATGCTTTAGAATGTTAGTCCCAAACAATGCAGTAAGGTTTTTCGTGATATTTTGATCATTTCGTTTTATGATGTTTCCAAATGTTGTATTTTCCCATTAACCCTTCTACTGCCCACTATTTTGAACAGTCACAGACAGTCAAAAATTCCATCCACTTCCCCTGCCATGCCTTTTACACAGGCTAGTCACCAACAGTCAGATCACATTTCAGTCAAATTTAGTCAACAGACAAAAGCAGTCATTTGGTGGCACAGCTGTCTCATCAATCACCTACAGTCAAAGCATAGCCTTATGAAGTTACGGCACATAAACAGTCACAGCCAGTCAAGCCTGCTTATGTGAGCTGGGGACTCTTAACTGTTGAAAACAGTCACTTGATTGATTTGGACTGAAAGGACAACTAGGCACAGAATTTATGTTTGCATTGGAGGGTTAATTTAAAAACAAAAACCCACCGCTGATAAATGATCCATTGTCCTGACCAGAATTTGCTATCAATTCCACCCTTAATTGTGGTATGCAGTGTTTACAAATATGAAATTACACAGTTGAAGGGTAAAACCATAGAGCTATATTAAATTACTAGAGTGTTATTTCCTTGTTCTTGCACCCGGAGACACTTTGAACCGCAGACATCTTGAATTCATGTGCGTGTTTGTAGAACATAATGAAATTTGATGGATTGAATTTTAAAAGTGTACTCCACATGCAACGTGCAAGTAGAACGTACGCAAGCTTCTTAAGCGCGTGTTCCGGTTTAAAAAAAAACCACGGTTAATTATCTGCAGCGGATACACACACACGTTGCGCTGTTGTTTGCGTAGAGCAAAATGTCACGCTCATTTGCTGATCGTGCGTTTCGGTTTTGGGCGTACTGGCTTCGATGACGCACCGGTATGGAATACAAACACAAATATGCAAATAGCCGTACCAAAAACGTGCAAAATTTCTAGCCTTCGATAGGTTTGTGCACAAACATGGATGCGCCAATCGAGCATTACTTTGTACGTGAGTCAGCGCTCTAGTAATTTAATATAGCTCTATGGGTAAAACCCAACTTTCAAGTGTTTTTATCTCATTGATATCACAACCAGATTGTCCATGGTGAATTTAAGTACAGCATCGTGGAAGATGGCAATACGAGAAGCACAACCAGCACTCTGACAGTCACAGGAGTGGCTGTGGAAGATAGCGGCGACTACAAGTGCATTATTGAGAACGGCTTTGTAGCAGTGGAGGCCACATCAACGGTGAATGTCAGAAGTAAGTGGATGGGTGTAGTTTTCGTCAGGATGGGTGTATAGATGAGTCAAGCCTCGAGGCAAATTTCACGCTGAGCAAAAGCGTTACAGAGAATGTACAAACAAATACCTCAGTCAATGTTCTTTTGAGTAGCTTGCCAGTTGCCACGAGACTAGATGAATTGTGATGGTTTGACAACTTTGCCTTTCTTGTGTTAAAGGTATTGAGTAGATCATTTGCAGCTACGTGAATTCACAAAACAAAAAAATAACAAATTTATTATTGAAAGTGTGACTTGGTTTAAAGATGGGGATGTCAGTCAATTCCCTGTGAAATTAGTCTTTCTGGCGTGCTGCCACTTTGAACAAAAAAAATTAAGAAGGCCATTTCCAAAGATGCGTCAACTGATGCATTTTTGGAAATTTCCGTTAATGGATGTGGGCAAGCGCTGACACGATGCACACTTGCGCGCGGTTATTAGTTGGTTCAGTGCGTGGTATTGCGTAGCTGCAATTGGCTAAATTAGAACGTGTCCCCGATGCTCATTTCAGGCGCAATTCAAAACAGGACTCGGCAAGTTTTGAATTTAAATTAAGATCCTAGAATACACAGGGCTAAAACTTCATCAACTTAGTTGTTAAGTACCCATCTTTAGATTTTGAGCATTTTGTTGCTTCAAACAAAAAAATGCACAAATAACAGATGATCTACCCTTCCTTTAAGTAATCTTGTTGAGCAATGCAGTCGCTTCAAGATTAGTTGGCATTAAAAATGGTACATAGATTTTCTAGAATTTGAAGAAGAGAAATTTCTCACCTATTTTTAGGTATACCCATTATTCCCGGCATGAAGATATTTTTCCCCATATCTTGACTCCAAATCAACTTTGTAAAATGTGCATATAAATTGTCTTTCAGGAGGTACAACAATCGTCGTGGGTCCAGGGGCTGAGGTGAGTGTAGAGCTGGGTACAGACGCCATCATTGCATGCGAGGTAGATCAAGATGCCGCGCTGGAACCCACAGTTACCTGGTACCGTAACGTTGGAGCCGGCGAAGAAGAGCTGGACCTGACGGTGCCGGGCGGACGCTTCCGACGGGCCAAAACGGGCTCGGACTACCTGAAAGTGATGGCTACTGTTGTGGAGGACACTGGAACGTACAAGTGCAAAGCTGTGACATCTGAAGACGAGGCCTCAGCAGCCACAGAGCTGGTCATTAAGAGTAAGTTGGTTTTTAACCTCGTATCTGCCTTTTCCATCAGTGTTGTTAGACACGTATGGATTGTGTTTCTCACAGCAACCAATTTAGCCGTTTCTTGATGAATGACCAACCGCGTGGTGATTGATTGCCATCTTTGTCGGTGCCTGATATCAATGCTGTGCCAATACACCCAGCTGTAGAGAGTGCTGTGCCGCCTACAAAGTATCCATGAAGGACACATGACAGGAATGCACCTGATCTCATGACAGAAATTCCATTACAGTCAAGGGACTGTTAATTACAGGCTTTTTTTCAATTTTACTACTTACGGCAATAATGGGCACGCAGACCTATTAAGGCAAAACGTTTTTGACAGGTTCTCTTTGTCGACTATACATGTAGATAAGCTAAAGCAGGTAATTCTTGTACTCTTACAAGATGCATGTACCTCAGTAGAAAGAAGAGGACACTTTTATCACCTCAGCGATTTAAATTTAACATACTAGTTTGAAAGGAAATATGAATCGGGGTATCCTGATCGGTACAAAACTATTAATGCAGTACATTTCAGGCAAAAGGACTGCCACTTGAAATTTGCTAGAAAGCTGAAGCGTGATATCAGTAAAGAAATCAATAATTATTATGCAGGGGGGGGGGATACCCCAGAATCTGGCCAGGACTGAAAGCCTAAATCAATGTGTTGGCCTGGGTTGGATTCAAACCTGGTCCAGAAGTTGAAAATGGCGGGGAAATTATGAATGGATGTACCACTGCTCCAACCCGACTCTTCCCAAAATCTTATAATTTTCTCTCTGTTTTGTTTGTTCTTGATTTTGATTAGCTGTACCAGCCCCTCCGTCGAAACCGATAGTCAGCAAGCGCTCTGACATCTCCGATACCATGGTTGCTGTGGCGTGGTACAGTGGGGACGACGGCAACTCCCCAATCACTGATTACATTGTCTCACGCATGACCAACTTCCCCGACCTTGGCTGGGTAGTTGAGTCTACTGTGCCAGCTACCTCCAACCAGGCTTCCTTAGACCTCTCCCCCTACGTCACCTACCGGTTCCGCGTGGTGGCCGTCAATGCTATCGGAGAGTCTCAGCCCAGCGAGTTGTCTGATGAGTACACGACTGCAGCCGCAGCTATCACTAAGACCCCAGAGGAGGTGGGACTTGAAGCCACGGATCCTGGCAAGTTGAGTGTGACATGGCCGGTAAGTTTATCCAACAGGGCCCGACTTCATCACAGGAAATGTCATGGTTGGAAAAATGTTCTGCTTGTTGTAGAAGGAGTTTCTAGTTTATTTCATAATAGTACAAGCGATTTACAAGATACAAATGAACAATAAGAAACTTGACATTCATAGCAAGACGTGTATGAATACTATGAAGAGGTCAGACAATAAGCTGAAGCTTGTACTTGGTCTGCCGCCTTCCCAAAGAAAACTGCTAAATCATTAATTAACATATATTTCACCAGCAGTTGCCTAGTTAGAAATTGCTGTTGTTGCTCTCTTTATTGTCTTTTAAAACGACCTCTTTGTGGATAAAAGTGAGGAAATTTATTTACAAATGACTCGAAACACGACTGTGAAGTTGGGCAAAAAAATCTTCCCCTTGCGTCTTCATCTTTGTATGGGATAATGAATGTGATTATTACGACTTGGGTGTTGCTTCCGAAGATATTCTTTACTTTTTCTAAACTGGATTAAGACATTGCTCATGCATAAAAATGTGGCTGTCAGTACTTTTTTTTCTTGCATGTTGTTTTAAAGCAAGAAAAAAAGTTCCTCAATGAAAAGTATGAAATGACACATCAGTTAGGATAGGATAGGATAATATATTTATTGGCAACCGTTAGGTTGGATTACATAATACACACATTTTACATAAATTTATAACAGCTTAAAATACACATAAAAGAGATTAACAGATGCAAAATACCACGAACAATGATCCCAAGCTAAAACATAAGAAAACAAGCAGATCAAAAAAAAAAAGAAGGAGATTGCGTTAAAAAACTACCGGTTATTTTCAGGATATAAAAATTCATTTTAAAATGTCAAATTATGTAAGGGTTCTTACCTGCCATATAATTGGAATTATATGAGGCCGAGGAGGAGAGACTCACCGTGTATTATTGTCCCTGGTAATACGGTTTGCACCACCCTTTGAAGAAAATGGATCATTCCTTCATTCATAAAAATGCAAATTAGCCCTAGCACGCTGGGTATAAAGCCCCCAAGAAACCATTGAAGCATGTCTCTTTGTAGATCTAAGGTACTGGTCCTGGCTGAGGACTCAAGATGGGTGGGAGGCTGAAGAGAACTGAGGCACCGAGGGAGGGAGGTGAGTCTCTCCTCCTCGGCCTCATATAATTCCAATAATATGGCAGGTAAGAATTCTTACATAATTTGAAATTATATTTCGTCCTCGTCGTCGAGACTCACCGTGTATATTTCACAGCTAAGCCGAAGACAGGACTGCTCTTCCATATTCCTCTGAACATGGTACATCTCGCTTGTAAAACTTTCCAAAGGTGTTCACCGATGACCAGCCTGCTGTCAGTAAAATCTGAGCAGTAGAAACTCCTACTCTTGCTGCAGCAGATGTAGACGCAGCCCGAGTAGAATGTGCTTTATAATGTGAGACATCTATACTGCCGATGCCATCACTATTTTCAGCCATCTAGCAATAGTAGATGAAACTACTGGATGATGAGGTTTCCCGAATGATAGAAACAGCCTTGTAAAGCGCTGATTATTTAGGCGTCTAAGCAATCCTGTACGATGAATATACACCTCCAACGTTGAAAAAACACATAGTTTTTGATCTGCTGGATAACGGGCCAAAACAACATTTGGAACTGGCCTATGTGCTGAGGAACATTTAGACTGGCTGACTGGTGCAAATTCAAATGCTGTCCTGGACTTCTTCATGTGATGTAAATCCAGAGCAATTAATGATGAGCAACGCCCTGCTGTCACGAGAGCGACCAGCATGACCAATTTGAGCGTCAGAAGCCTCAAACTGAGCTTCCTGTTTGATGAGAGTGAACCAAGGTAACGGAGAACTTTCCCAACATCCCAAGTAAATGAATACCTAGGTTTCGGTGGTCGAATATTAAAAATACCTTTAAAAAACCTTGTCATTAAAGGATGTTGTCCAATAGGGACATCATCCACCTGAACATGGGCTGATGAAATAGCAGACCTGTAGACATTAATTGTCCTATATTGTAGCCCATCTTCCAACAATGCATGGAGAAACTCCAACACTTCTGCTAAAGGTGCTTGAACTGGATCCAAGTGTCGTTGATGACACCAGCGACTCCAGCGATTCCATGCTGAGTCAAATTGAGCATTTGTTCCTTTTCTCCATGATGCCATGATAACTGAGGACACCTTCTGCGAAAGTCCTCTTGCTGCGAGTGATTTCCCGATAGCACCCAGGCAGCCAGCTGCATCACCTTGTGCATGGGGTGTTGTTGACGATTGTGACATAATTGAAGGAGATCTGGGCGCTGTGGTAACAGTAATGGTGTTTTTACTGTCAGTTTTAACATTAGTGGATACCACGGTTGTGTTTTCCAAACTGGTGCAATTAGCAGAACTGTGGCTTCTTCTATTTGAATTTTCTGAAGGCACCTTGAGAGCAGACTGAAGGGAGGAAACAGATACCCTGCCATGTTGCACCAGTTGATGGTGAACGCGTCCACTTGCCATGCTTGTGGATCTGGGTGCCATGATATGAATCTTGGAACCTGTCTGTTGAGCCGTGATGCAAACAGATCGATCGACGGTTGAAATTTCATCTTTTCTACCACTGCTCTGTAAATTTCGGGGAGAAGATGCCACTCTGTGCGGTCGTTGAAGTTGCGCGACAATTCGTCTGCTATGACATTTTGTGCTCCTGGGAGATATTCTACTGACAATGTTATTTGTCTGTGTAGACACCATGTCCATATCTTCACTGCAAGGGATGACAATTCTGGCGATTGAGTCCCCCCTTTGTGGCTGATGTATGACATTACTGTCATGTTGTCCACCTGTAGTCGGATGTGTAGGTTGCGTTGATGGTACACCAATGCCCGAAGGGCGTAGTACACTGACAACAGTTCTAGATGGTTGATGTGTAGATTCTGTTCCAATATCGACCATCTGCCGCCTGTGCGGATTTCGGATGTGCAAAGCACCCCATCCTTGGAGTGATGCATCTGTCTGGATCACCACATCCGGTGTTGGATTGAGTAGTGTTTGGCCGTTCCAAATTCTTACGCATTGTATTGAAACGGAACTTCTAAAAATTCTATTTTATGACCAACAACTGACTGAAGTATCCAACTGTCTCTTGTTAGGGATTTCCAATTACAAACAAAATATTGAAGACGACTTGTCTTGAAAGAAATACATGAACATGTATCTACTTTTTTGATTTCTGATCAAACGAACCTCGCTCTGATCTGAATTTGCCACGGCTTGAGGATGCAGATTTATAGGCTGCATACTTTGGCTTGGTAGTATAGCCCGATGATCACCCTTGATAGGAGTTGTTGCCCCGAAATCTTCTGTTTACCGCAGAATAATAAGGAGAAAATATATTCCCCTTGTACGGCCCTGCAGTAGATGTTGCAGTCTTGGTGACTTTGGCTGCTAGTTTATTTGCTTTCTCGGCATCCTCTATGTCCTTGACTAAGTTTCCACCAAAGAGATGGCTCATCGACGGTGAATTTCGTTTGAGGCTTTCAAATTTTGTCAAGTAGCTCATCAAAAGCATGTTGTCTTGAAAGAGCTAGACTCTGGCTTGCAGACCCAAGCAGTATCAATGCCGAGGTGACATGATCTTTAACCATACTGGTGTCAACTGTCTCTGGACAGGATGGGTCCACCAAAGCATCAAAAAGATGGGTCATGGTAAAGCTGCTTTCAGCAGATGATTATGAGAGTCTTTAAGCTTGTCATCTTGAGTTACTAAAGACGATCGAACTTCCTTGAAGGATGACTTTACCTGACTTGGTAATTCTGGAGCCTTGAAATGTGGTTCCTGTTCGACTGGTACTTGATTGGATAGAGTCTCTTCTTTGAACTCTTCATGTCCCAATTTGTTTGAACGCAGGTCTTCCCACCAGGAAAGAACTTTATCCGTCACTGGAAAACCTGATGCCTTGTCCACTCGGATTGAGAGATTCCGATTCAGCGTCACCACCAATCTCCGATATTGCCGGTCCGACACTCACGGAGTCCAAATTCGCACCCGTACCAGGGCCCGAATTACCGCCCCAAATGTTCGGACTCGCCGGCGGAGGAAGCGAGAGCTGTCCAGGGGTTGAGGGATTTCCCCAATGTTGATGATACATCTGTTGGGTAGTGTTAGGAGGCCACTGTTGTGCGGAGTTAAACCACGGAAATGACCAATACGGCGGAGCCATGGGCGCCGCCATATTGAATGACTGCTGCCCGCTAGCGGTAGCATTGCTGGCTGTAGGCGGGAAATTCCATTGTTGTCCGGGGAAGAAAGACGGCCCTGGTTGATTGTGAGGGACGACCCAAGGCGAGGTCTGTCCGGGCTCATTTTCTACCACACGTCTAGCCTGTGGTGCTCTAGACACTTGCGGTATATTCTGCGAGGAATACGCTCTCGTGTC
Source organism: Patiria miniata (assembly GCF_015706575.1). NCBI lineage: Eukaryota > Metazoa > Echinodermata > Asteroidea > Valvatida > Asterinidae > Patiria > Patiria miniata. The sequence goes on from NW_024037058.1 coordinate 12,300,131, forward strand.
GGTGGCGGAAATTGGGCAAGGCGGCCCGCTTTCCAATTCTTCTGTGCACGTTGACCACCAGCCCAAGGCGAGGCTGGGGCCTGTGACTTACGCACTCGTTCAACCATAGGCGAGGTTGACGAGGCCGCAGACGGTCCCGAGGCCGTAGACGAAGATCTCAAGGCTGAACCAGGCACATCTTTAGCCTGCTTGTCGTTGGCTTTCCATTTCTTGGTCGACATATCGAAGCAATAAACGTAGAAAAACCGAATTGGTTGTAGCTAAAATTGAACAAGTACGTGAAACTGAAGACGTAGTGTAAAATACGTGTGTGCTAGCCGTACCACAAGAAACAAAGACATGCTTCAATGGTTTCTTGGGGCTTTATACCCAGCGTGCTAGGGCTAATTTGCATTTTTATGAATGAAGGAATGATCCATTTTCTTCAAAGGGTGGTGCAAACCGTATTACCAGGGACAATAATACACGGTGAGTCTCGACGACGAGGACGAAATATAATTAAGTGCAATTGTCTTAAAAACTCATTAAACGAAGCTGCTGATAAAAAGCTACTGATTAATAAGGTACGATGGGATATGAGAATTTTCGGACCTATCTGTGCGGGTTCTGATTACGTATACACATATTTTACATATAATTATAGCAGCTTAAAATACACACACAAAAATTAACAGATACAAAATACCACAACAATGATCCTGAGCTAAAACATAAGGAAACAGGCAGATCTACAAAGTAGATTGCATTCAAAAACGGATGTTTTTCAGGAGAAAAAAAAAACATCTAAAATTAACTGCAATTATCTTTAAAAATTCATTCGACGAAGCTACTGGTTAAAAAGCTACTGATTAAAAAGGCACCATGGGATAAGATAATTTTTAAACCTATCTGTGCGGGTCCCGGGAGGGGCAGTTTATTGGTAGATCTTAGATTATATGACACTTCACGGGGATGGGGGAGGAGGCTGTGTAATTTATTAGACGGATCCTAGAGTTTCTGAAAATAAGCCATGCACAATTCCTTACGTCTTTAATGAAGTGATTGGATGCCGAGAGAAACTAATGTAGGGTTATAACTCTGCCCTGGGTATATACACCTTATGGCTCTCTTCTGTACCATTTCTATCTTGCTGGACAAGTAGTTAGCCAAGCTGCTGTGCCATACTTGGCAGGCATATTCTAGAACTGGTCTTATCACTGACAAGTAAATTTTAAGTAGGTCAGCTTGATACACACCTGCACGTTTCAGCTGATACAGCATATATAGTCTTTTACTAGCCTTACGAACTATGTGGTCAACATGAGCATTCCAAGGTAGGTCTGAGGACAGTATTATTCCCAAAACTTTGACCTGTGTGACTCTATCAATGATGTTAGGCAAATTGGCTGAATGAGATGGGTCCTTACAAAAACAAATAATGAGTTCTTTGGTCTTTGAAGCGTTGATTTTCATGTCGTTCCTCAGAGACCACTGGGAAGCAATGTCTGCAGATTCTTGAAGTTCTGACGCAGACCCCTTCTTGCAGATTTCAAATATAGTGCTGTCATCCACGTACTTGTACAAAGGGCATGGAGTTTCCAGGTCGTTAATCTGGACCAGGAAATCCTTGGGTCCAGATAATGTTCCCTGCGGAACACCACCACTGGGGTAACCAAACTCTGACAGCACAGGCCCAATTTTGACGCGTTGAGCTCTATCCACCAGGAACGCAGCCATCCAGCGTACTAGGTGATGATCCAGGCCGATGTTTGTGAGTTTCTGAATGAGGATATGGTGATTAATATGGTCGAATGCCTTTGAGTAATCCAACAGCAAGATCCGTACGAAGCAACCAGGTTTGTCAGTCGCCTCGTACCATCGATGCACCATTTCCACAAGAGCGTCTGTAGTGCCAGTCCCAGATATGCATCCAAATTGGTTGGGGTCTATTTTGTCCTTGAGCTGCACGGTCATCCATTGGAGTACGACGGATTCAAAAACTTTAGCAGCGATGGGAGTCAGTGAGATTGGTCTGATATCCCTTTCTACTGACCTATGGGTGTGACTTTGGCACGGGAACGATGTCTGCAGTTTTCCATACGGTGGGAACTACTCCTTCTTCAACAGAACTATTGAAGATGTCAGTTAGAGGAGTAGCTAAGAGGTCTGAGAAGTCACGAAGGATCCATGCAGGTATTCCATCCGATCCCGTAGCTTTGTTGACTTTGATCTTATCCAAAGCTCTTTTCGTTGTACGGACGCTAATGTAGAACTCTACTGGCACCGGGTCTGCTGTCTGGAATACTGGATGGGTTTCGTCCAGGCGGGGGAGATCACTGCTAACAGAGACAAAAAGTCATTGATGTTGTCCGCAAGTGCTTGAAGATCACCATTTGTCATTGTGTTAGCTAGACCCTGTAGACTGTTCTCTCCGCCTAATGACGCACCAATGAGCATCTTCATATTTTTCCAGAGCAGTTCTCCAACGACGCGATCTTGGACTGATAAAAGTTGTGTCGGAGGCGTGAGGCGGAGCGGTTGACTTGGTTACGAAGCATTCTTGCAACCTTGATGTTGCCTGCCATCTTTGCTCTCTGGCGTCTCTGTACCAATTTCCTAAACGAATCGGTGACCCATGGTTTGTCGTTGGTATGCCGGGTCACTATCTTAGTAGGAAAACATGACGCCATTATAGAGTTCTTGGTTCTCTGATAAATGGAACTCTTCTCCTGGCAGCTTTCCGAGTGATACAACTCCTTTCATTCGATCTCAGATAATGCTGACGCAAAGAGAGCTTTCTCTTGCCGGCCCATACACCTAGTGGTGACCTTCACTTTGTGTCCAGTGTTCAGGGAAGGGGCATTTGATGGTGAGAATAGTACCATGTTATGGTCTGATGTTCCAAGTTTGGAAATCACGATCGGCTTATCATAAACTGGTGACAAGTTAGTCCATACCTTGTCTAGAATTGGCTGTTGCCGTGTTGGAGTTTCAACCAGTTGCTTGAAGCCGTAATGGGTTCCAAGAAAGTTGTCTCTCAATTGATTAAAGTCACTTGTCACAACTACGCCACACGACGGGTGCAGACGCAGGATACTATCCACGCAGTTGATAATGTAGTCATGCATTGATGTGTTATCTGCATCAGGTGGGTGATAAATGCAACCAATGGCCGGGGTGGAAAAACGTCGGGGAAGTTTTCGTGGCCTCAGGGACAACCACACTGCTTCATGAGTTTCATCGTTAAGGATCTGCAACCTTTTGTAAGGGATTGTGTTTCTGATGTAGCACGCGACTCCGCCCCCTCCTTTCTGTTTTACTCTGTCCTATCTCTCACATGTAAAACCTGGAAGAGCTACGGCTTCGTCCGTTATGTGATCGTTGAACCATGTCTCTGACACACATGCGATGTCCACTTGATTGTTCTGGGCAACTGCTAGCAATTTGTCAGCTTTTTCAATACTCAGGGAGCGAACATTTAGGTTAAGAATGCATGGGAAAGTCCAGCTTTTGTTAGTTAAACTAACTAAATTGTTCTTATTGACGCCGGCTGAATAACAAGATTGCTGTCGGGCTGTTGTAATTCTTGTGCGTATTGTATGCACTCTGTTGGCTCCGCCCCTGTAGCCTCTGCGGGTAGGTGAAACATTGCACAGTCCCAGGGCCTTAATCCTCTGCCATACTGTATCAGGTAGAACTGCTCAACGGGAGAGTACCGCTGCACCAATACGTTTGAGCTCGCACACAGGGTATACATTCATGGTTGACTGATTTTTACTGTCCAAAGCAGTGGCGGATGAGCAATTTTTTTACAGCCAAAAATCAACTTACGAGTTCATCGATCACGACTAGCACTCACTCCTGAAGATTCTCCAGCTCTTCATTGCACCACAGATATAAAAATGGTCTTTAAACACAATACGGAAACAGTACAAACACGGATAAAAATGAGAGACGAATTTGAGGTGCAGCCACAAGGCGTCACACTCACTTCCGAGTTAAAGCGCAGATGTCTGTCCTAATGTTTTAACAGCTCTTTGTGAATTAATTGACTTTTATAAGTGGGACGTTCGTGATGGGATCCGGGAATGACCTATGTTCCTGGTGCGTATGCAGCTGGAATCAGCTGTTGTACTTACATGTACAATGTACATAACATACCTTTCTGAAAATGTTACCATACACTGTACATAAGTACATGCACGGTAGACACACCTGATGTTCCCAGTTGGAATAGGAAGGAGTCTGAGTAGAACATTTCACGCATTCCTGAACGGAATTTTTCTTTTTGAAACGGTATTCAATCTTTTGAAACAACCTGGATTTAGGAAAGGAATTCAGTTTTGAAAATTCAAATTTGAAACAAATTCCACCTCTGAAAGAAAAAGTTAGCTTGTGTAATGCAATTGAGCTTTTGAAACAGAATCCAATTTTCAAAAGCCCCCAAGTGCCTTTATAAAAAAGAAACATTAAAAAATATGTATGAAAAGGAAACAAATGTGAGGCATTCTGGCAAAATGAGACGGGACTGGACACAGGCCATATTGGAGATAAAATGCCCCCCATAACAAAAATGAATCAAGATCACCACCCGTGATTTTTTTTTTCGACTTTTAGATTTATTGGTAATCTTTCATTATGTCTACAACACATATTTTAAAGAAATGTTATACAAATCGTAGATTAAAAGTGTGTTTAGGGACAAACCATTGACATCTTTCATTTTCCTGAATACAGAAATTGGATTTTTTTCAGTATTTTACTTTTTGACACATGTTTCTATAAACAGCCATAACTTGTCTGCTGAATTTCCAACTGTAGTTGAACAAACAATACTTTAAGGAGAATTATATTCTACTTCCTACTATCTGCAAACCCTCATGTCCACCTCTGCCAAGTTTTGTCTCATTTTGCCAGCATGTCTCACAAATATGTACTACAATAGTTGTTGACCTTTACCCGAATTGCCACCCTTTCCAGGAAGTGCACCCGTATGACCAGAACGGCCCCGGATTCACGTACGTGATAAGATGGAAGGAGCCAGACGCCGAGAACTGGAACGAGGAACTCGTTGAGGACTACAGGACGACCAGCTACGAGATCGATGACGGTGATATCTACAAAGAGCTGGAGGTGCAGGTGGTGTACATGAATGACCTAGGGGAAGGACCAGCTTCAGAAAAGTCAGGTTTCACTGGAGAAGGAAGTGAGTATTGGCTCAATAAAATTTGAAGGTTTGCATGGTAAAGAGTAGTCTGAGAATCATCCGTTGTCCACGGAGCCCTATCTCCGGTCCAACGTATGATATAATTATCTATAGGCATGCAGATGAAAGGCCGGTTCATACTCGGCGCGAAAGCGAACGCGAACGCGAATTTGTGGCGTCATGGGGAGTTTTCGCGCTGCGAATTCGCTAACGTTGAACACATTTTAACTTCGGCGAATTACGCAGCGAATGCTTCGTGACGTCAAATTCGCATCTCATTCGCATTCGCGTGAAGTACGAACCGGCACTTATGCGACCCCGCGCGCCAGCCAATCGGAGTCGACTTTTACTAAAATCTTGACGTCACTTCATTCCGAAATATGGACTAAGTTTTTGATTGGTCGATTCAGATGCAGTGCCGGACGCGCATAGCTCTGCAAAATCTAGACACGACCGTGATTGGACAGCTTTATTATTGCTTGGCGTATCGCTTAACATATCATTACAGAGCGCGTGACCGCAGACTTTTTTGCTCAATTCACAACATAAAAAAGAATAATAGATGTCTTGTCTAGGTTTTATTTATAGATATCCATGACGATACCCGATATAGAAAGCGCCCGCTGAATGGTCAGAATATCGAGGTCAAGAGTTTTTTTTTGCATAATGAATCGCTGAATCAGCTAGAATTATCATAGATTAGCACATCGACTTGGTAAAGATAGCAATAAGATGAACGTTTACGGGAGCACCATTTAACAAATCTCATATTGTGCGGTTCTAAATAAAACCGGGAGAACTGGAAATTCCGGACAGTATACTCTGCCCATCATCAATCAGGAGAAACCTGACGACGGGCAGTATACTTTCTGAAACTTTGAGTTTCCCCGATCCTTTTCTGAACCTCACCAGTTCACAAAGGAGATTTGTTACATGGTGCCACCGCAAACTTGATCTTATTGAGTATTGGCTTTAAATGACAGAGAGCTGCAGCTTGGCACAGAAATTGGCTGAGTGTTTACTGATTTTTAAACACAGAATGCCACGGTTCATTGGTTACGGTGTATAACTCATTGACGAAGGTGCGTGGGTTCGAACCCTGCCTCGAACATCACGGTGTCCATGCCCTTGGGCAAGACATTTAGGCCCAAAAAAAAAGTCTCCGGTTTCTGGTATGGAGTTTGCCCCAAAAGTGGTGCGGCTACGCGGCTTTTTTTTTTCTTACCTGTTTTTTTTTTTTTTTTGGCTTCAAATGTCGGCTGATGACTGCAAATGGTGCCCGACTAAACTTAGTGCAAGTATATGGGAGTCCAGAGAGGCCACATAAAGCTTATTCTCGATCATAACCCCATCTAAAAACACGTTAAAATTGTGCAGCAGCAGAATTCCAGTCAAACCAGTGAGTTTGGCGGTTTTGAGACATCATCTTGTATTGAAAAAAAAACTTTTTCATTTTGCCGACGCGCATGGCTGCGGCGACGCGCGCGCATACCAGAAACCGGAGACTTTTTTTTTTGGCCTTAACTACACTTGTCTCTCTTCACCCAGGATTATAAATGGGTGCCTGTGAGGGTAGAGGCCGAATGTGCGCTGATATCGGCTGCCGCTGATATCTCGTGGCCTAATGAACGGGGTATTTTTACTGTAAAGCGCTTTGAGATTGTTGATAGGATGGAAAGCGCTATAAGCATTACAATAATGTACAGGTTAACAACCAAACGATTGTGCGATTATGAATGTGACTGGATTTACAGGTTTGCTTTATCTATATTTGTATTAAGCCTGGAACATACATTTGCAGAGCGATACTTTCTGCTTGAATATCAGAAAAAGACTGCCTGACAGAAAATGAAAGACTCATGAAAATTGCCGGATAAGCACATTATGAAAACGGCTGGTTTGAGTGAGACAAAGTAAACAGAAATTGCACTTCATCATGACAGCTCCTCTTTCCGGCCAACATTTAAGGATCTTCCCTTCCGCTCTTCTTGACTGTTGTATCAAATTTTGATTTACCTGTTTTTCTGTAATGATGTCAGCTCCTACGAAAGCACCACAGAATGTACAGGTGATCGCCCAACGGAAGTCGTCCTAACCTGGGATGAAGTGCCTGCCTCGTCTATTAAGGGCATGCTCCAGAAGTTCCTGGTAACTTTTAAATGTATTTTTTTTGCGCGTTATTCATGAACAGTTTTTATATAACACTTTTTGAAATCGCTTATTATTACGCTTTTTTTTAACTGAACCTGAGCATCAGTAAATTAGTAGTTTTCTAAATATGGAATGTTCTTTTAGTTTAATTATGTTACTTGCTGTATAGTCCCACTTATGAATTTATCTATTTATTTCTATTTCATGCATTACTAGTAGGCATAATGAAAACAAGGATTCCTAGGCTCTGTAACTCGAAATCCTGACAAAACCTTCAGAGAGAAGACAATGAGAAGAAATGACAGTTTTGGAGATGGGAGGAAAACCCCAAAAGAAAATTTGGGGAAAACCCGCGGAGTCGTGTAGGGACTGAAAACCCAATCGTCATCTGGTCCGGGCAGGAATCAAACCCTGGCGATAACGATGTGTGGCGGAAATTTGAAAAGTGTGATCGGTCCGTATGATTCGCGGTCCGTCAAACTTGTCCAAGATGTTACCAGGACGATAGCGCTGCCACCAGGCGGAAAATAGAGTTAGGGTAAATCCAACATGGCCGCCTCCTTGTTTCTAAAATCTGTTCGGATTGGCCTAAAGTTTTTAACTTTTTTACTTTGAGTGATGGATGTACAGTATAAATTATTGATTTTTCAGATGAATAAAAACTTTGTTGTGTATAGTAATTTTTGCTAGTTTACAACTTGTGGGCGTGGCTTATTTACTACGCGTACGCGCAGGCTGTGTGTAAGGCGCGCGATCCAAAGAGTATAAATAGGGCAGATTTTTGTGAATTCGGGGTTCGGGTGATTTAGTTAACTGAGTTTGCATTTGTCGAGTTGTAGTACTGCTGATCTCTGAGACGTTGAGGAGTGGAGGAGCTGAGGAGCTAGTGAAAGAGCTAATAGGCACGTACAGAGCTGGTTTTAATGTTTACATTAGCGTGCAGATTCACTGGGGAGAAATAGTCATTATAAATTAAGTTAGGGAGGTTTGGAATTAAGAAGTTGAGGAGTAATTGGGGAGCTGAGGAGCCAGCTGAGGAGCCAGTTAAGGAGCTCTTAGGCACAAACGGAGCCAGGTTGTTATTCGCCTATTCGCTAGGGGAAAGTGGTTTACTTAAATCTTAATTTAAATTAGGGAGGGTTGGAATTAAGAAACTGAGGAGTAAGTGAGGAGCTGAGGAGCCAGCCGAGGAGCAGAGGAGCCAGTTAAGGAGTTGAGGAGCAGAGGAGCCAATTGAGGAGCTGAATTTGGAGGACACCTTGTAAGTCACTTATTATTGGAATGGAATAGCTGGATAAACTAATCTAAGGTCATCTAAGTTATCTCAGGAGCTAAGCAGATTCAAGAAACTACTGGCAGACCCGTCAGAGGCCTTGACTTAGCGAGACATTTGGACTGGCAGACGGAATTGTCTAGTCGTGTTTATATTTGGGAAACTACCGGCAGACGGAATTGCCTAACGTAGTGATATTTGTTTTTGAACAGGTTTTAGTATTTCTTAATCTGCGTCTAAAGTTCGTAGTCAAAATATATGACCCAGTGAAGAAGTTAAGTGAAGTGACAAACAGTCTAACTAGTTCCTAAGGACTGACTCAAGAAAGATACCCCTCAGGCAAATCTTCAGCACAACTAGAAAACTAGCAATTTAATTCAAAACTGAACAACAGTCAAAAGAACAATGCCAAGGATGAGCTTAAACTTAAATTAATTCAAAGCTGAGAAAATACAGTAAATGGCAGTGCACTTTGCACTGGTGAGGAACGAGTCTATGGGCCGAATCTCTGGAATTTATTTACCCGAAGGGGGGAGGAATACCTTTAAAGGATAGTGCTCTCTGCACTGGGAGGCAAAACAATCAGTCTCTAAGTTATTCCCTAAACTTTACTTATAAACTTAACAACGGGCAAATCCTATGCCCTTATAAAAACAATACGACAATAGGCAATTACGTCTGCCTGTTCAAAAACAAATATCACTACGTTAGGCAATTCCGTCTGCCGGTAGTTTCCCAAATATAAACACGACTAGACAATTCCGTCTGCCAGTCCAAATGTCTCGCTAAGTCAAGGCCTCTGACGGGTCTGCCAGTAGTTTCTTGAATCTGCTTAGCTCCTGAGATAACTTAGATGACCTTAGATTAGTTTATCCAGCTATTCCATTCCAATAATAAGTGACTTACAAGGTGTCCTCCCAATTCAGCTCCTCAATTGGCTCCTCTGCTCCTCAACTCCTTAACTGGCTCCTCTGCTCCTCGGCTGGCTCCTCAGCTCCTCACTTACTCCTCAGTTTCTTAATTCCAACCCTCCCTAATTTAAATTAAGATTTAAGTAAACCACTTTCCCCTAGCGAATAGGCGAATAACAACCTGGCTCCGTTTGTGCCTAAGAGCTCCTTAACTGGCTCCTCAGCTGGCTCCTCAGCTCCCCAATTACTCCTCAACTTCTTAATTCCAAACCTCCCTAACTTAATTTATAATGACTATTTCTCCCCAGTGAATCTGCACGCTAATGTAAACATTAAAACCAGCTCTGTACGTGCCTATTAGCTCTTTCACTAGCTCCTCAGCTCCTCCACTCCTCAACGTCTCAGAGATCAGCAGTACTACAACTCGACAAATGCAAACTCAGTTAACTAAATCACCCGAACCCCGAATTCACAAAAATCTGCCCTATTTATACTCTTTGGATCGCGCGCCTTACACACAGCCTGCGCGTACGCGTAGTAAATAAGCCACGCCCACAAGTTGTAAACTAGCAAAAATTACTATACACAACAAAGTTTTTATTCATCTGAAAAATCAATAATTTATACTGTACATCCATCACTCAAAGTAAAAAAGTTAAAAACTTTAGGCCAATCCGAACAGATTTTAGAAACAAGGAGGCGGCCATGTTGGATTTACCCTAACTCTATTTTTAGCACACACAAACACATGGCAATGGCAGTGCATGAAAACAGCTGACGGTTGGTGAATACTAGCGATAAAATAATAAGTCATCAAACAGTTATAAAAGTGGATGGAACCTAATAAAAAGTTACCCAGGCGTACAGGTGAGTCTAAGAAAATGACCAGAGTGGCATTTTCGTCACAGATGGAAGGCGAGGAAAGAAACCACTGCGCTATTGAACCTGTCACAACTCGAATGGACTTTTAAAAATAACTATTCCCCGTACATTCTTTGACTACAGACCATGCATTAACCCAGGGGGCGTGGGTTTGATTCCTTCCGGAGCAAACCTGTGAAAATTTGTTCTGTTTAAAAAAAAATAATAACATCTTTCATAGGCCCCTGGAAAGCAATGAGCAGTGCAAAGGATGTTTTCTTCATTGATGAAGACACATGTTAAATTTCAAGTTGAAACGGAGATTAAATACGCAGGTAAACATTGTTGGTAGATTTCTGCAAAAACAGATTTAAAAAACACATCTGTAATTCTGAGGACATTGGTTTGTATTGATCTCTTACAGGTTTACTATACCATGGTAGAGGCACAGGCCCAGGGCCAGGAGCCTGCAGAGTGCCTGCCCAACACAAACTGTCGTGTGGGCGACCTCACCCCGTACATGAACTACCAATTCCAGGTGGCGGTCCGAAATGGTCAACGTGAGGGCGAAAAGTCGGCTCCTGTCTCATTTCAGATGCCTGAAGGAGGTAAATAATATGTACTGACCAAATTGGTGTGCATCGATGTTTTATTGAATCATTGAATACCTGTGGTTTAAGAAGGTAAATTGCCAATTTTAATGAGCACATAAATTGTGTCATCAAAGGCAGAAGCATCAGTGTGATAGCCGAGTGCAAAAAAAAACTTTGCAAACTTTTGCTTGTTTTGGACCGAGATAGATTATCCTTTTTGTACTTGATATCGTTTAATTCAAAACCATTGATCATTGAGCTCAAGTGGCTTAATTTCTGGTTTCAAATCTCAAGGACAAAAATACTGTACAGTGAGTTATCAATTGACTTCACAGCGTTTGCTCCCTCAGATGTAAAACAATAACACAGAAGATGTAACTGTTGAAAAAAGTGAATTTGAACTGTTAAAAGGGGGAAAAAGCAAAGGGGTGTTCCATGATTGTGTACAAGTCACAGGCAATTTATTTCGCAGTGCAATCTAACCCCACGTCTGTTTTATTCACTCTGTAGAGTCTGGACCTGTATTTGGTATGTCTATTGTCCCACTGTCTGACCGCATCCTGGTGAAGTGGGGCAAGCCGGCTTCCCCCAACGGTGTCATCAACGGATACTACCTCAGCTTCAACCCCTGTAAGTATTGGGGCTGCTCCGCTCTATCCAGTCTTCGGATTCAGGCACCTCTGTAACGTAAATTTAAGCAGCTGGGCAGTGAAATGACAATTGATTTCTCAAAACTTGGTGCTGACGTAACAACAGTTTTAGTCGGCTGTTCTTGAATGATTTCTGTTCGGTCACAAAATAGTCGATGAACATTCTGTCACAGTTGAAACAGGAATTCATTTCCCTCCAAACATGAAAGTGCAATCTTACTGCATCAACCTTAATAGGTTAAGCAATAGCAGGCTCCACAGTGCCTGCTACTAAAATATAGGTTTTCCCGGTCAATATCCGAATTTTTCGAATCATTTTCATTATCAGCCATTCAGTTTCGCTTGAGTTTTGCACATGCGATCAAATTGGGATTTCTTTTTCATTTTGGGGCATCCAATTTCATTTTTAGGCAGCCAAGATTTTGCACTGAATGTTCGTTTTCGTTGTGGGGCATTCTATTTTTGTTTTGGTGCATTCAAGACTTACCTTGTAGCATTCTTAAATTAAGTCTTTGCTACCTTTTGACGGTTGACTCATTCAAATTAGCGAACGTCGGTGCGCTTATCGCGTATTACCATGCTTTTCGTTTCTTATTCGTTTTGGGGCAATTGCTTTCATTGTTTGGGCATTCCAATTAATTAGATGTTTTAATGATACATTTTCCCATTTTGCCTCGATTTTAATTTTTCCCATAAAAATCTTGGTGACTGCAAAATTTACAATGCAACTAGTTAACTGATATGAGGGATACAATATGTACCAAAATAATGAAATGAAAATGGCTAAGATAATCTCTTTTCTACATGTTTAAACGTTTGATCAAGGGGCTTCTTTTAACGTTGACGAGTTCTTGACGTGAAAGACATCGGGGCATGTATGTTTGGCAATGGTTGTACCATCGGTGACACTTCTCTTGGGTGATTTCTTAAAGATTTCTTCCGTGTGTCTGATCGAACACTAATTTAAAGGGCAAATGCAAATACACAACTTGTATTTTCAAGTTTCAAATTTTTCCATTTTGAAGGGTGTTTTTGGTGCCTTCTCCCTTTTTATGCTGATACAAAGTTCCATATTCATGAGCAAAACTTCGATGTCATTCTGGGCAGATAAATGTAAACAGGCTATTTCAGCACACAAAGTTGCTAGAATTTTGGATATTTTGCTGCCATAAATTTCTTTTCTTTGATGATTTTTTGTTGTGTCAGTACATGTCAGTAAGCTAATGAGCAAACATTTTTCAGTAATGGTTTCAATTAGCAAATTTTGGCTGAAGAATTTGAAAGAAAACCCCACAACTGAACAGTGTCTACCTGAACTCGCATCACAGCAACAGCGGGCTCAGTAATTCGGAAAAGCATGGAAACTTGTAAATGATAAAGACGTGCGCTTTGCAATAAAAATAACCAATAACGGATGTCAAAATATATAGTTTTTATACATTTCAGAGGAGTAGAAAGTTGCGCAAAATATATTCCTGAGATAAAGTAATTGCACGGCCCCTTTATAAGAAAGAGAGGTGTGCATTTACGGATTGAAGACATCAGATATGATTTACGCCGAGATAATTCAAAGTTTTACGTGTACGAAGTCTTAAACATGCTTGACAAAATGTGAAACATGTTTGCCCATTAATGAAAATGAATGCACGATCAACCCCTTGCTAGTGATTCAGACGAAACTGAATGAACAACGCGATACTTTTAATTTGAATCCATCTTTTACAGGGACGAGTGAAGCTAAAATGCGATAGATTGCTCGGATAGTGAAATTGAATGATTCTTTTTGATTGTTGAATGGCGATGTGCATGATCTTTCAATTTCAATCTAAATGGAATGAGCCAGGCGCTAAATTGAATGAAAACTTGGTGAAATTGGCCGGGGAAACCTATACTATGTTCCTCATTTATATAGGTTTTCCCGGCAAATTTCCTAAAATGTTCGTTCACTTCTGAAAATCGGTCATTTATTTTCGTCTGAATTTGAATGCACGTCTTTAATCCCATTTCAATCTAACGAAAGTTCCGTCGTTTTCATTGTCCGTGCAATCGGTTTTGAGAAACAGACGGCCAATTACGTTACCTGTGCATTCATTTTGCTAGCGAACCTTTTCTAAATCGATTTCAGGTACAGCTAATTTAATTGACAGTTTAATAGTAAAAAAGAAGCCCTAATTGTATCTGAAATACAATGGTGCATATTTGAAATCGCACTCTAGAAGTGAAAAAGAAGTGTTGGAAATAAATCTGAATGGACATAAACGAAAAGTGCTGCTCAATTACTTAATTGATTGAACTGAAATGGAATCGAATGCTCTGATATCGAAAATGAAACTTGTGTTCAGAGCGATTCAGACGAAAATGAATGACCGATTTTCAGAAGTGAATGAACGTTTTAGGAAATTGGCCTGGAAAAACTATACTTCTGTTTATTTACTTATTTCTAGTAATGAAAGAAGGATTCCTCAAAAGCGCCCATGGCATTTAAGCTTGCGAGCCCAAAGAAACATGTCGAGAGAAGATAATGAGAAGAATTACAATTTTAGAGGGGGAGGAAAACCCCAGAACAAATATTCTGGAGAAAACCCACGGAATCCGTTAGGGACTGACACCCTATGCACACGTTGGCCTAGGCGGGATGCGAACCCGGGTCACAGCGGTGGAAGACGAGCAAAGTACCGCTATGCCAACCTGACTCTTCTGTTTGTGAAAATGTCTCACATGTAAAAGTGTCCTCATAGAGATCGCCTTTAAAGAGGCAAGTTAAGGCATCCACAAAAATTGATTATTACCAATAACCTTTCTTTCTCTCTGTGACTGTAGTCGATTGGATTGATTTGGGAGAGGAGACCAGAGTTCCCATTGGGGACCCAGAGGCCGATTCCTACAAGGTGGAGTCCGCACAGCCCGACACCAACTACCGCATCTCAATCTACGCCACCAACGGGTATGGCCTCGGCCAAGCGAACACCCAGGAGGTCACGACGCGAGTTGGTGGAGGTAGGTGGAATCAGAGAGTTATGATCTTCAGACCATTTTTTGTACCAGTCACAAATCTTCTTTCGCAAGTCCAGTCGCCGGTTACAGGTGATGAGCAATAACAAAGGAATGCCAATAGTCACAGTTCATTTGGATAACTTGTGAATTCACTGGAAGACACATGATGGACTCTTCTTCTTTTTCTATTTGTGATTTTACAGTGCCACCCAAGCCTCTTTTCGCTGATGCCCAGATCGCGCCCGGAAGGACGTACATTAACGTGACCTTTATCCAAAAGGACGAGGGCGCCGCAGCCAACGAGTTCTACGTTTTGTACAAGGAAGCACGTAAGACTCTTTTAATTGTCTGGTACAATAACCCTAGAAAATTGACTGTTGTCGATGTTAGTGCGTGCGCTGTAACAAAATTCTACTGTATTTTATAGTTAAGGTCATATCACAGTAGTGAACCAATTAAAACCAAAAGAAAACAAGGTGCGATGGTATTTCTTGGTGTTATTTGTTGTTTTTTCTCTCTCCCCCTCTCTCTCTCTCTCTCTCTCTACTCCTAAGACGACGAAAATGCGGACTTTGCGGAGACTCAGCGCGTGGACCTGCTAGATGGAAACACGACCACGGTTCCTGGCCTGGAGGCTGGCACAGAGTACACCCTGCGGATTGTGGCTGTCAATGATCAAGGAGAGGTAGCCGGAAACGACGAAAAGGCCAGGACAATTGCAGACGGTAAAAGCATGTGGCATATGCAGCTGTTTCGGCAAGTCCGCCGAAAAAGCTCTGGTTTTCCTTCAGACTATATTCTTTTGAGCTGTTCGGACACTCTTGATAAAATTTAGGGTTTTGTTTCTTTCCGCATAGTTGGGGAAAAGTCTTTGTTTTTGTTCTTTTGAGCGATTGCGAACTTTAAGACACTTTCCCTAATGCATGAACACAATATACTTGTCAGTTGTGCCACATTCAGAACAAACAGCCAAGTCGTAGACAGACTGAAGTGGTTTATGAGGGAAATCTAGTGTTAAGAGGACAAAAAATACGACAATATACATTACTACACCTCATAAATATTCATGATCAAATTGAAGCGCGTCATTGGCAGATTCCGCCGCGCGTCCGGGAAGTAAAAATGATACGCGCCCAGGTGACATCATCCCGGTGAGTATCCCCTTGCTGCCGTGCGGTAGTTTTTCTGGTAGCACCAAAAATTCACTTGGAACTCGCCTCGTATAGAACATGTAAAAAATGTAGTATGTGGCATGAAATCTTTACGGAACCAGTCTGTTGTTGTAGTCCTTGTAACTACTGCAGTAAAGACAAATTAAAGAGTGATGGCACCAGGCTTTTTCATAGACTGACGAAGAACTTGAATATCTTGTACTGAATAAAAATTCAAAATCTACGAAGGCCATTATAAACAAGGCAGTGAGGCCACTAAAAGGCAGTGAGGCTACTATTATGAGTGTAGTAAAACGATTACAGCATGGTTTATTTCTGGAAAGTAGTTGGAAAACTGGTCCCTCGGTGTAGGTCAGCTTGACTACCTCCCTCCGCGTCGGGATGTAGTCAAGCTGACCTACACCTCGAGACCAGTTATTCCCACTACTTCCCCTCAAACCATGTTGTATTTGTATAATACGCCCTATGCACGCCAATGCACTTGGTGCCGGGATAGGGGTTCCGTTGGGTTGGTTTTGACCAAGCCAAAACATGATGCGCCTAAGAAACTCGCATTTTCAACCTTCAACCACTTTTCCAGATTGATACAAAAGCGGGTGTCATTAGGATTCAGAGAAGTCAACTTCAGGTCTGAAAAGCCATTTTGGAACAATCAAACAATCCTGACACTAATCTGACCACAATTACTACAGAAATTCTAAACTTCTTATATTTCAGTGCTTTTTCATACATCGATTCTTCCGCACCCCCACTTTTGCACGTATCCGATCAACTTCCAATTTGGCATGCTCTTATACCACCATCTGAATATGTGCCGCGAATCATGACGTCACGATGACATCATCGCTGGTCACGTGACACACCCGTAAAGTTGCATTCTTTTCAGGCCAGTATCTCCTGACCTGTCCCATTGGGTTGAATCTTTGCATGTTTCTATACTTGGCTGTGTTATATGCGACATTTGAGGTGACCTTATAATTACGTCATCATACAGTTTTATATGAATTTTTTTCTTGAATTGTTTTTCCGTATCGCACGAATGCAACTAATTTATGTGTTTAGAAATAGGTGTGTACAATCATACATACTTGTGTGACTTCACAATGATGTCATTAATAATGTCATTTTTTGCAATTTTATAGTCAAGTTCATCCGAATTTCAATGCGAAATTTACAGTTTTTTTCTTTTCTGATGGTCACTTTTGACATAAAATAAATCATATTCTAATGAGACTTTATAATAACAACAACCCTATGGTAAAATTATTTCTCAAAATGTGACAACATCATGACATTATAAGGTGTCAAGTTACATTACATTAAAGGTCATTTTTCGAAGCACAATATCTACAAGAGCGGTTGAGTTCATGCGTGGTATGTACACAGACAGGGGTGTGTTATTTAAGAAAATGGAAGTGAGGTCACATTACATTAGAGGTGCTGTTTTGAAGCCCTCAAGGACGACAGGTGCAATTGGGTTGATACTTGGAATGTACATGACGGTAATGTGCTATAATATGGAAATTGTGATAATGTCATGATGACATCACCAGGTGTTTGTTACAAGATGATATTTTTAATGAATTTTTCTTTTTCTTAGCATATTCAATAGATTAATATCAATTCTGGTTTTTCGTCTTCGTTCTATCCATAGACTTTGTAATTCATTGTTCTTGACAGCACTTTTGGCAATAATTACTGTCAAATATCACTCAAAGTTAATATAGGCAAAGACCTCAGAGCAAAATCGTGTCTCGACAAGTGACGTCATGATGACGTCACCCTGCGTGCATAATTCAATGACCTACATCCGGAGAACTGTAGGTCCGATTGGGTTGAAATTTGGTATGTATGTATACCGGGATGTGTTATAGGTAAATATTGAGGTGACGTCATGATGACGTCGTCGTGGGTCATATAAAGTTATCTTAAATGTGCACCAGTATGTGCTATATCTAGAGAATTACAAGACATTACAAGACTTAGACTCATGGACCTTTGTCGGTACACGAAATTGAACCCGAATTTGCCTGACTGCACATGGACGAAAAAAGGTATGAACTCATAAAACATCATGATGCAGAAAATCCCTATGTTCTGTTCATTGAACAGACATAGACATGTAGTCTTTCGTTTGTGCTGTTGAAAAGCATTACATTTACAAACCGGGTGAGTCAAAAAAGGAAACCCAAATGCCGCCCTCTATTTTCTAAAGATGTTCCGCATGTAGCACTTTTCTGATCTAGGATGTGAAAGCCCCATTAAAAAGAAACTTTCTTTTTCACCTTCAATTTCGCCCTCTTCCAGACGCAAAAATATCTTCTTCAGTGAAGCTTTTGATCTCATTCAAAAAAGAATCATTCAAATCACTCATATACTTTTTTACTTACATAATGTTGTACACAAACAGATTTATAAACGTTCGTCCACGGCATCATATTTTAGCATTTTTAAAGGTAAAATGGTGATTATTTTCCAGGCCACATACGAATGCCGTGCGCGTACCGCTTCAAATGGTCCCCAATGATACACTTCGCTGTGCAAGTATAAAATTATATAGATAGGGGCGCCGACAGACGAAATACTACTGTCTATAGTGAATGGTCCTCAAGTCTAACATTTTCCCAAAACCTTACTCTGCCCATTGCGAGGATGACCCACAACCAGTGACCCCACAGTGCTGCAGCGAGCGACATTAAGTCAGGCCCGGATTACCCAGTAGGCACAGTAGGCACTGTGCCTCAGGCCAACAAAAATGTTGGGGGCTTACGAAAAATTGGGGGCCTACAATAATACCGCAGTGTGCCATAAAACACATATAGGCCTACCCACACCACACCCACGAGCAGAGGGTCTCTCTCCAAGTTTTCGATTTCACCAACTGACGCTGTATTACATGCAGGCCCTACGTATACAATTAATCGTTCTAAAGCAGGTGCTAACTGCGAACTAAGGGCGTCGATCGGTCAGAGCGGGGGGACATGTTGTTCCCCCAATTATTTTCTTCCCTGATTAAATAATTGTAGTCTACAGGGTGAGTCAAAAAAACCGAAACTCAAATGTCGGAATATTGTTTTAGTGAAGTTCTGCATGTAACACCTTCAAAATTCAGAATATGAAAGACCAATTCATAAGCTTTCTTTTAGTACAAGAATCATTCAGATCGCTTATGTAGTTTTTAAGTTACGGAATTATAAACACAACCACCGTTTTAAAGTTCTGTCCATGGATCACAAAAAAATGTGTGATTTGGTTTCGTTTTGCTGAATGAACACTTACCTTCTTGTGATTGGTCGACAGAACTTCAAAACGGTGGTTGTGCTTAAAATTCCGTAACTTCAAAAGTACATAAGTGATTTGAATGATTTTTGTGCTAAAAGAAAGCTTTTGGATTGGGACTTCATATCCTAGATTTTGAAAGTGCTACATGCAGAAATTCACTAAAAACAATAGTCCCAACATTTGGGTTTCGCTTTTTTTTTACTCGCCCTGTACTTGATTCTGTAGCTCAGAATAGCCGATTCAATGGCTCCCAACTCATTAATGATGTTTAAATGATGATATTTTGCTAAAACCTTGCAAGTAGTCAGAAATTACGTCACATTGAGAACCTCTAGAATCATTTTAACCCCACGCTGTTTAAGCTTCGCACGCTAATTAGTTCTCATCAGGATACACATGTTTGCATGAACATCCCCCTCCCCACTTGTGAGTTTGATGCCCTTGGTGCGAGCAGGCTTTTACAGCTAGGACCTATATCAGTTTGGCATGGCTTGATTTGTACAGTGCTTTGTACGCTGAATAGGGGTCGGTGGCTTGGGCGGAATAGGGCCTACGGAACACTGGTGCTGGGCTTACAAAACACTTAATCCGGGCCTGCATTAAGTCTTCATTTTATAGTGAGGTACCTTTACTGAAAAAATCTGACACGGTGGACAAAAGCACCATTTGTTCACCAAAGCATCTCCATGGTATACCTTTTCGAGAAAAAAAAGACGGACGCAAAAAATTGAATGATGGGAAGGGCAATATATGACGTCATTATGACGTCATCAGCTAATTATTACATGAAATAAATATGAATTGATAATATCTTTAGAACTACAAACATCACAACAACAAATGTGGCATCAAATGAAAGGGAAAACAAGATTTTTCATTTGAGTGGTATGTCAGTGGGATGGAATGTAGTACAGGGTGTTTTTTGGCCAAAAAGCCCTATTTTGGTAAAAGAAAATGGTGCTAAAATCATGGATTGGGGTAATCATTTTGGCACCTTGTTTTAACATGCAAACCGTGAGTGGTATTGTGAGTTTTTGTTCTTAGGTCAGAGAGAATGGTTCAAATACTATGCCAAGAGAGTTTTCGTAATTGATTATCGGTATCTTAAATGTTGAAACTTATTCCAAAGATAGGCGGACAAAAAAACGTAATATAAGTTACAGTCGGGTGCCCATCCGAGTGTATTTCAGTTATAGGTTAATCACGTGTTACGATGTGGAGCTTGAAGGGGTTGGGCAGTCTGCCGAGTGTATCTGCGATCACCATCATAGCACCAGGTTTGTAGACATCGTCGAAGTCGCATCCTTGTAGCTTAATAAAACGCTGCAAGCGGGGTGGTGCACTGGCTAGGATTTTGCGCCAGATCGTAACCAATGGTTTTAATGGTCAGTGACGACAATGAAGTTGCAGCCGAATGAAGTTGCAGCAGTGACACAGCTTCCTCTCGATATTCGAGAATATGCTCTTGGCAGAGGGTCTATAGGCTCTTTAAGGAAAATGCGATCGGTTTACCTTCATGGCTGATGCCCAATCCTCTTTCAGATGTATCTACTTTGAGGAAGGTTTTTTTATACCAGTGGGTCGGAGAATCGTAGCCAGGACTGAGTTGAGATGGAGTGTTTCAGGGTTATAAAAGAAGTTTGATGGTCCTCTTGCCAGAGAAATGGTACATCTTTTCGAAGAAGATCACAGAAGGGAGCAACTTTGTCTACGCAATGTAGGGTGTAGTGTGAGACAATGTTGACTTTAAAGGAACCAGCGGTTTCCATCAGGGCGATGAGGCGTTCGGTGCTCGTCATGCTCTCCAAGGGACACCGAATACTGCAATGTCGTTGCGGTGATTGTTCCAACGCATCAAGGCATCTAGCTTATTTCGCCATCAATATTTTTGGAACTATTGTCTTGGCTTACTGGTAAGCCGATGAGTGGGCGACGAAAGCTGTTACAACCAAATTGTATGTTGTCAGCTCTTCAGACTGCTCTAGATGAGCAGACCAATACCCTGCTTTTGACGTCTAGCTTGGAGAAGAACCTTTCCAGCGCAAAGTCTGGCTTGAGCTACTCAAGAGTGGGGATCTGTAGAAAACATTATGTGTTTAGCTGCTTGGGATCCGGACACACCCTGAATGGGCCGTCTTTTTTGGCAGTTGCTGTGATTGAGCTGCACCCGTCCGTGTGATGGGAGACTTTTCGTATGACCCAGCCTTTCTCCATCTTTTTCAGCTCGGCCTGCGGTTTTGGTTTGACATGAAAGCTGTACCTACGTGGCGGATTTATGTGGGACAGAGTATCTGGCTTGAGGCGTCTAAGTCGTCGAAGGTATTAAACTGCGTTGGGAGCCGGTCCTTCAGGCAGCGGCAGCGGAACGGGTTTGAAACTAGGGGGGGGGGGGGGCATCACCGAAAAGGGGCACTTGCTCAGCATTGCTTTTTTTGCACATCCGAGCTGAAAGGTCGACACGTGTTTTTCACCGGACATTGGCCTCCGTAAAATCAAATGGGGGAGGGGGGGGGCTGGAACCTGTGAACTATGCATTATGTGCCCATTTTCAGAGCGTATTGTATTCATTTTGGGGCTTGGTTTTCATATTCGTCGTTTATATCAAAATCATCTATTGGGAAATGGTTACTTCTAAGAAATAGTAAGATACTTTGAGGCCATTTTTTTAGCTCGAGGGGACACTTTTATTCTCTCATGTAAATGAGGTTTTTTGACCCAAAAAGTGGTTTTTTTTGCCCCCAAAACCACCCTTTACTACATTCCATCCCACTGACATACCACTCAAATGAAAGATCTTGTTGTTCCCTTTCATTTGATGCCACATTTGTTGTTGTGATGTTGGTAGTTCTGAAGATATTATCAATTTATATTTATTTCATGTAATAATTAGCTGATAAGTCATAATGACGTCATATATTGCCCTTCCCATCATCCAATTTTTTGCGTCCGTCTTTTTTTCGAAAAGGTATACCATGGAGATGCTTTGGTGAAAAAATTGTGCTTTGGTGAAAAAATTGTGCTTTTGTCCACCGTGTACCGATCCTTGGCATTTTTGTCACTAAGGTACCTCACTATAACCTGTTGAATTTGTGAATTATTCTTTATCATTTCACTAGCACGGTGCACTCCAAGGGCGTTGGGGATGGAAAATAGAAACATCCCGGACAACAGCATAACGGCATCGTCCGTCCATAGTAGTAGCTATCTCCCAAGCACCGCTCGACTTAATGTAGGTAGGTATCGCATCCTTTCTATAAAAAATCAACGATCCTATATAAGTAATGGGCATTTATGTTATGGTAAACTTTTAACGGTGATATTTCCATATTTATGTTGTGCCTAGTTGCCTCATGAATATAATGATAAATGAAGTCATTTGTTTTTCTGCTTATGCTTCCTTGCGTAACTTAGTAGTGCTGTGTCATTAGGGCCCAATTTCATGGCGCTGCTTAACAACAACAAAGACTCTACCAAAACATTTTTGCCAAGACATAATCGCAAACATGAGTTGTTAAGAAAAGTATGGTTTTATATGGCTTCTTTTGGACTATTTGCTTACATTATTGATGCACAGTTCGTTATTACACATACACATGAATGAAGTCATTCTGTAGGCACCGAATGGTGACCATAGAACTCGGTAATTACCAAAGCCATACAATTAATGGGCCAAAGTTGTCGTTCAGTGGATTTGCCGGATAGTTCTTTAGTTCATTGTTTTGTGAGAATTTCAATATGAGGCCCAATTTACACTAGAAGTGCGGCGTCTCGCAGTAAAAGCCATTTGAGAGAAAAATATCGCGGAACTATACAAATTCATGTTGATGACTAATGAAAGTTTAGGTCAAACGGTATGACAAGGCTCTATATATAAACCACCCAAACGGTGATTGGTCAGAAATGCAGATTTATAACGTGATATTTTGGAAATTACAATGTACTTCTTTTTAAAAAAAGTCCTTCATTTGATCCCAAATAACCCTGTTGTTTACCAATGGAATTAAACCAACATTTCAGATCATGTAAAGAGGGCATGAACAATGATATTGAGTGTTATATCAGTTTTGTGCAAGAGGATAATATTTAAATGCCGTACGAAAAACTACTTACTTTGGGAATGTCGATACAGTGGAGGAAACGGTGGCGGAAGGTGCGTGCAGCGGCCGAAAGCTTCTGAAGGAATGCAGAATCATCCCTAATGTCATTGCACGCCTCCTCGGTCGTTTGTTGTTCCAAACGATTGAGGAGGAGTGCAGTGACATCAAGGGTGATCTTGCATTTCTAGAAGCTTTCTGCCGCAGCACGCCCCTTCCACCACCACCTCCAGTGCTGTATTGACATTGGAGGACGCCAAGTCGAAAGTGGCAGATTGTGAAAATGAGTATTTATTTTTTTCGTATGGCGAATAAAATCTTACCCTCTTTCCCAAAACTGATGAAACTCGCTTCATAAACTTTGTCATATGCCTTGTTTAACATTATTTGTAATTCCATTGGTAAACAACAAAGTAAATATTTAGAATCAAAAGTAGGAATAGAAACTGTTCGTCGGAATAACATTCACCTTTTCAGCCATACCTTTCTAGTGACTGTATTATTGGAGTAAATTTGATAAATCGTAGCTGATTGTACATCTTCTGATTGTAGGCATTATTTTTTAATTTGCGTATTGGAACATTCCCAACGCTAATAATAAAACCATTATATCATCCCACAGGAACCCAAGGATGGGTACCAAGCACTCCAGCAGATCAGTGGATTCAGGTTGACCTGGGTAAACCCACGACGGTTACCGGGCTCACCATGCAAGGACACCTCAGCGTGACCTGTTGTCATGTCAGGGCGTTTTCAGTCCAGCACAGCCTCACAGCTGAGTTAGATGACTGGCAGAGTTTAACCAATGCTGACGGTGGAGCAATCAGAGTGAGTTACAGAGGGCGCTTTCCAAACATTCAGTCATCTTTATTAATCGTTTTCCTTATCGTTGGCCTCAAAATGTTTACAAAGTAGTAACTGTAGTGTCCCGATAATACATGTATATGCATTACATGCAATGTTTACAGTGCTATGCAAATGAGACCTATGCAAATTAGATTGACCTCTAGGGGACATTATGGGATAGCGGCATGGTCGAGAACCGGGAATAAAACGCTCTGGAGACAAATCATTTTGGTATTCAATTCGTACTTTTTTGAGTTCAATCCGGCTTCACAATAACACTACAATTGGCGACGAGGATACTGGACAATTCAGGATAATCGTGAAGAATCTTTTGGACGCATTTGACTGAGATTTTCCGATTTAATTCGTGTGGAAAAGTCATGGAACTCAGCAGCAGTGACGTGAGTCAAGTCAAATGGTTCAACCCGCACGGCGACCCAAGCAATGTGGGAATCGCGTGGCAGCGATGGCTGCGTAGCTTCGAGCTGTATGCAGTCGGACGAGGGGTGAAAAATGCCGAGCAGAAACGAGCGTTGTTGCTACACTGTGCCGGGACAGAAGTGCAGGATATCTTCTTTTCCTTGGAGGAAGAAGAGGGGTCAGACGCCTACGAGAAATCAAAGAAAACCCTGAGCAAACATTTTCAGCCGAAAATCAACGTGCCGTATGAGCGGTATTGCTTCAGGAGCATGGCGCAGGAGGACGGCGAGTCGATAGAGCAGTTCATCGTGCGGCTGCGGCAACGAGCTGTTCGCTGCAATTTCCAGAATGCAGACGAGGAAATTCGTGACCAAGTGATTGAAAAATGCAGATCACACAAGATCCGTGCCAAACTGTTGATCAAAGGACATGATCTAAAGCTGGATGACCTGAGGACAATCGCGGTGACAGTCGAACTAACGGATAA
This sequence comes from Patiria miniata, assembly GCF_015706575.1. NCBI lineage: Eukaryota > Metazoa > Echinodermata > Asteroidea > Valvatida > Asterinidae > Patiria > Patiria miniata. The sequence goes on from NW_024037058.1 coordinate 12,325,050, forward strand.
ACAAACGAAACAGATGGACGCCGGAGCACACGGGCCACAATGCGGGAGTAACACCCACGGAGCTAGCGCCAACGTGAACGCTGTGCAACATGGAACTCGTACAACGGGAACACGCACACAACAACACGGGAAGTGTTTTCGGTGCGGAAGATCCGGACATTTTGCAAGGGATGGCAGCTGCCCAGCAAAGAAGCAACAGTGCAACAAATGTGGACTTGCCGGACATTTTGCGTCTTGCTGCAAGACTAAAAGAGAAACTGGCAAAAGTCATGACGGCCGACATGGCAGAGTGCAAGGCAAGTCAAGTCATGCAAGTGGACAAGGGAAAACGGGATACGCGAAACCAAGAAAACCAGGACATGGAAAATCAAACGGTTCAGGAAAAGTAAACACGGTGGACAATGAAACTGACTCGGACTCAGACTCTTATGCATTTCATGTAGGAAGTGTTGATGTTAATCGAGTGAATTCTTGTTCCACAGACAAATTGCAAGTGTGTTTGGGTAAGCAGAAATTACCAGTAGATGTTATTGTTGATAGTGGGGCCACAGTGAATCTCATTGATGCAAAGTTGTGGGAAAGTTTGAAGAAACAAAAGATTACATGTAAATCTGAGATAACCACAAAGAAGTTGTATGCATACGGGGCTGACAAACCACTAGATCTGTTGGGTAAATTCAGTACAGTAGTTGCCGTGCAGGCAGAGGGTACTAAAAGTTGTGAAGTTTACGCTGATTTTTATGTACTTAAGGGTGCAGGGCCAGCATTGTTGGGGAGAGAAACAGCAGAACAACTGAACATATTGAGCATTGGAGTCAATTATGTTGATGATGTGCGTACAGAGTACAAACAGTGTTTTGAAGGCATTGGGAAACTGAAAGGTTATCAGTTGAGTTTACACATAAACAAAGATGTGCAACCAGTAGCTCAGAGAATGTATAGAGTACCGTATAGTATGAGACAAAAGGTTAGTGATAAACTAGATGAGCTAGAGTCTCTAGACATTATTGAGAAAGTGCAAAACCCAACATCATGGGTCAGTCCTGTCATTGTGGTGCCAAAGCCAAATGGGGACATTAGGTGTGTGTAGACATGAGACAAGCAAACAATGCAATCATCAGGGAGCGACATCCAATCCCCACTGTCGATGAAATATTGTATAACATGAATGGGGCAGAAGTGTTTTAGTAAGTTGGATTTGAAATATGGCTATCATCAAATTGAATTGGATGATGAGTCACGTGACATCACAACATTTGTGACACACAAAGGGCTGTACAGATACAAACGGTTAATGTTTGGGATCAGTGCTGCACCTGAGAAATATCA
>NW_024037058.1:12326878-12359046 GCF_015706575.1 Patiria miniata
GGGAAGACTAACCAGCATGGCTAGGAGGATATTTTTTAGAAGGAAACATTGGGAAGACTAGCCGGCATGGCTAGGAGGATATTTTTAAAAAAGCAAAGTTGGGAAGACTAACCAGCATGGCTCGGAGGGTACTTTTTAGAAAGAAAATTGGCACAGCTAGTAGCCTAGCATGAATAGTGAACGAAGTTTACGTGAGGCCGTACAAACGCAGCGTGGAAAATTTCAAGGATTGTAAGGAACGGATCATTAAAACATACACCGGAAAGTGAAGTAGTTTATAGTTAGTATAGTATAAGTAGTAAGGAATGCCGGCATGTAAAAGCTCTTACCAGTCTGTTTTGGTAAATTTGACAAGAAACCAGAAATTTGTCTAAAAAGCGAGACTCATCAGGTACAGTTCGCTAGACCTTGGGTAGGTTTCGTCTCGAGACTGTACGTTTTCGTATTGCTACAAACATAAGGTCTATAGCTGTCCCTAGGCGTACCTCACGATACGTCAGACGATCAGACGATCCTCGTGGAGAAAGGGGGTTTAAACCGCTCGGAAAGTGCCTTTAAATGAGCTTGACGACAGTTATAAAGATCCAATCATTGCCAAGCTCAGCACGAGGGGATACAAATGTTTACAGACACAAAGATGGCAACAAGTAAAACGACAGAACGAACGAAAATCTTTTTGCCTGGAATTGAATTATTTATTTTAGTTGAAGGTATTATATGATTATCAGAGCTATAAGTATAACTTCCATTAGATTTTTTTTATTGAGACGAAACCTACCCAAGGTCTAGCGAACTGTACCTGATGAGTCTCGCTTTTTAGACAATTTTCTGGTTTCTTGTCAAATTTACCAAAACAGACTGGTAAGAATTTTTACATGCCGGCATCCTTACTACTTATACTAACCTATAAACTACTTCACTTTCCGGTGTATGTTTTAATGATCCGTTCCTTACAATCCTTGAAATTTTCCACGCTGCGTTTGTACGGCCTAACGTAAACTTCCTTTACTATTCATGCTAGGCTACTAGCTGTGCCAATTTCTTTCTAAAAAGTACCCCCGAGCCATGCTGGATAGTCTTCCAAACTTTGCTTTTTTAAAAATATCCTCCTAGCCATGCCGGCTAGTCTTCCCCATTTTCCTTCTAAAAAATATCCTCCTAGCCATGCTGGTTAGTCTTCCCCAATTTTCCTTCTAAAAAATATCCTCCTAGCCATGCTGTGGTTAGTCTCCCCAATTTTCCTTCTAAAAAATATCCTCCTAGCCATGCTGGTAGTCTTCCCCATTTTTCCTTCTAAAAAATATCCTCCTAGCCATGCTGGTTAGTCTTCACCATTTTTCCTTCTAAAAAAATATCCTCCTAGCCATGCTGGTTAGTCTTCCCCAATGTTCCTTCTAAAAAATATCCTCCTAGCCATGCTGGTTAGTCTTCCCCAATTTTCCTTCTAAAAAATATCCTCCTAGCCATGCTGGTTAATCTTCCCCATTTTTCCTTTTAAAAAATATCCTCCTAGCCATGCTGGTTAGTTTTCCCCAATGTTCCTTATAAAAAATATCCTCCTAGCCATGCTGATTAGTCTTCCCCAATTTCCTTTAAAAAAAATTAAAACAAAATAATAATAAAAAAAAAAAAAAAAAATCAATAAAAAAAAAAAAAAAAAAAAAAAAAAAAATATAATAAAAAAAAAAAAAAAAAAAAAAAAAATCTAATGGAAGTTATACTTATAGCTCTGATAATCATATAATACCTTCAACTAAAATAAATAATTCAATTCCAGGCAAAAAAGATTTCGTTCGTTCTGTCGTTTTACTTGTTGCCATCTTTGTGTCTGTAAACATTTGTATCCCCTCGTGCCGAGCTTGGCAATGATTGGATCTTTATAACTGTCGTCAAGCTCATTTAAAGGCACTTTCCGAACGGTTTAAACCCCCTTTCTCCACGAGGATCGTCTGATCGTCTGACGTATCGTGAGGTACGCCTAGGGACAGCTATAGACCTTATGTTTGTAGCAATACGAAAACGTATCGTGAGGTACGCCTAGGGACAGCTATAGACCTTATGTTTGTAGCAATACGAAAAAAAAAAAAAAAAAAAAAAAAAAAAGGGGGTTTAAATTATATTTTTTATTTTTTATTTTTTATTTTTTTATTGAATTTTTTTTTTTATTATTATTATTTTGTTTTAATTTTTTTTAAAAGGAAATTGGGGAAGACTAATCAGCATGGCTAGGAGGATATTTTAAAAGGAACATTGGGGAAAACTAACCAGCATGGCTAGGAGGATATTTTTAAAAGGAGAAATGGGGAAAATTAACCAGCATGGCTAGGAGGATATTTTTTAGAAGGAAAATTGGGGAAGACTAACCAGCATGGCTAGGAGGATATTTTTTAGAAGGAACATTGGGGAGACTAACCAGCATGGCTAGGAGGATATTTTTTAGAAGGAAAAATGGGGAAGACTAACCAGCATGGCTAGGAGGATATTTTTTAGAAGGAAAATTGGGTTTTCGTATTGCTACAAACATAAGGTCTATAGCTGTCCTAGGCGTACCTCACGATACGTCAGACGATCAGACGATCCTCGTGGAGAAAGGGGGTTTAAACCGCTCGGAAAGTGCCTTTAAATGAGCTTGACGACCAGTTATAAAGATCCAATCATTGCCAAGCTCAGCACGAGGGGATACAAATGTTTACAGACACAAAGATGGCAACAAGTAAAACGACAGAACGAACGAAAATCTTTTTTGCCTGGAATTGAATTATTTATTTTAGTTGAAGGTATTATATGATTATTAGAGCTATAAGTATAACTTATATAACATCAACACGTAAAAGTTCTTACGGGGTAGGTCGTACAGTCTCGAGACGAAACCTACCCAAGGTCTAGCGAACTGTACCTGATGAGTCTCGCTTTTTAGACAAATTTCTGGTTTCTTGTCAAATTTACCAAAACAGACTGGTAAGAGCTTTTACATGCCGGCATTCCTTACTACTTATACTAACCTATAAACTACTTCACTTTCGGTGTATGTTTTAATGATCCGTTCCTTACAATCCTTGAAATTTTCCACGCTGCGTTTGTACGGCCTCACGTAAACTTCGTTCACTATTCATGCTAGGCTACTAGCTGTGCCAATTTTCTTTCTAAAAAGTACCCTCCGAGCCATGCTGGTTAGTCTTCCCAACTTTGCTTTTTTAAAAATATCCTCCTAGCCATGCCGGCTAGTCTTCCCCATGTTTCCTTCTAAAAAATATCCTCCTAGCCATGCTGGTTAGTCTTCCCCATTTTTCTTCTAAAAAATATCCTCCTAGCCATGCTGGTTAGTCTTCCCCAATTTTCCTTCTAAAAAATATCCTCCTAGCCATGCTGGTTAGTCTTCCCCAATTTTCCTTCTACATAATATCCTCCTAGCCATGCTGGTTAGTCTTCCCCATTTTTCCTTTTAAAAAATATCCTCTTAGCCATGCTGGTTAGTTTTCCCCAATGTTCCTTATAAAAAATATCCTCCTAGCCATGCTGATTAGTCTTCCCCAATTTCCTTTAAAAAATTAAAACAAAATAATAATAAAAAAATAAAAAATAAAAAAATATAATTAAAAATAAAATAAAATAAATAAATAAAAAAAAAAATAAATAAATAAATAAATCAATAAAAAAAAATCTAATGGAAGTTATACTTATAGCTCTGATAATCATATAATACCTTCAACTAAAATAAATAATTCAATTCCAGGCAAAAAAGATTTTCGTTCGTTCTGTCGTTTTACTTGTTGCCATCTTTGTGTCTGTAAACATTTGTATCCCCTCGTGCTGAGCTTGGCAATGATTGGATCTTTATAACTGTCGTCAAGCTCATTTAAAGGCACTTTCCGAGCGGTTTAAACCCCCTTTCTCCACGAGGATCGTCTGATCGTCTGACGTATCGTGAGGTACGCCTAGGGACAGCTATAGACCTTATGTTTGTAGCAATACGAAAAAAAAAAAAAAAAAAAAAAAACTTTTGATGACGACTTCGGGAGCGAACGATTTGCATGGTGGGCGTGCGCGCGAGTGTACCGCACCTACGGGCCGCGCCAGGGCCGCGGCCTGGGACGGGGACAACAGTGCACCAGCAGCAGGCCTGCGGCGCGGTGACCCGTGTCGCGTATAATTTTGCCAATTCTCCTCATTGAAGTCCGCCATGACAGTCACACGCATATCGGCGGCTGATGCGCGAGGGCGTGCTAGCGATAGGTTGAGTATTACTACGCGTGCCTTCTTGCAGAAGCATAGATCGGTTGATTAACATCTAAACGTTAATTTCATTTTGATAATTATTGAGGAAGGGTGGAAAAATCTAAAAATGTATAGCCTGTGCGCTGAATTCATTATAATAACATCAATATAACAACTTATGCGTGCAAAACCAGGGCCGGGACAGAATTAACTGGAGGGGACAGAATTACCTGGAGGGGGACAGAATTAACGGGACGGGGGGACACTTTTACCTAGGTAATTCTGTCCCCGGACACTTTTACCGGGGGACAGAATTACCGTCCACACCGGCCACCGATATAACCGGCCATCGCGAGAGGGCGCTATCACGACCAACCAATATCACCCACGAACCTGTCGGAACAACGTCTAGGGTACTTGCATTGATCTCCATGTCTGTGTATATGGAGATCAATGGGTACTTGCTATTGGTTGTGTAATGCGCGCGCATCTGTTTTGCCTAATGTATGTAGCGCGCATTATATATGTTGCATAATTACCCCAAATAGATGCATATTCATAGTCTAGTTCCCTGACGTACCATACCGCGCCGTATCCCGCGGATTGAATCATGATGTACATTTTTTGTACAATATTTGTGTATACTGTACATGTACATGTAGTGTAATGGTGCATGTGTATCAAGGTGACCGTTTTAGCCCATTTTCGGCTAACTTTGTCAGAATTTTGTAAAAAACACGAGAGTTTGACAGAAAATTTGACAGAATGGATTTTTTGGGGCAGATTTCAGGCAGAATTCTGCAAAAAAATGGTTGTAAATTTGATTTGATGAGAACAGCAAATTTGAACAAAAAATGAACAAATTCTGAACAACAAATTTGAACAAAAAATGATACATATTTGTTTAAAAAGCTTCAATCCTTTTCAAACAAACCCTGGCATAATGGGACAAGATGGCTGGTCTAGGCAGAGTTGTAATGACTCGAGTCAATTACTCGACTCGAGTCGACTGGAATCACAATTTTTGGTGACTCGACTAGACTCAAGTCCCTAAGGGTAAATGACTCAACTCGACTTTACTGCGAGCAAATGACTCGACTCGACTCCAGTCCCTTATCAAAGTACTCGACTCGACTCGAGCGAAGGCTGATGATTAAGACTCGATTGAGTCCCAAAAATACAAAGCGCAACTTTGCGAAAAGTATTCGCAATGACTTACGGTGCAAAATTTATGCTCACTTTACTTTGCGAATAGCAATCATGTACAAATAAACAAGTGTCACAGACTCCCACCTCATGGTTCTAGAACGCACAAATTACCATCCGGGAACCAGATTTTTAAACACATTTTCTAATTCGCTGTTTCATCATCGGTTTTTGGCGTTTTCTTATGGAGCTTTTGTATTTGAACGCTCGCTAAAGTTATTGCCTCCTTTTATAAATTTTGGTATACATAGTGTTCAAATAATCGTAACTCGAATTGACTCGAGCTAAATATTTGTCTCGACTCGACTCGACCTTTTGACCTATAAAATGACTCGACTCGATTCCGTCGAGTCACTTCTTTAAAATGACTCGACTAGACTCGAGTCACAAAAATCAGTGACTTGTTACAACTCAGTGGGTCTAGTGCTGATCCACTGGGAAACGTCGTCATGGCCGAATCTGCATTTTGCCCGAAATTTACAGGGTAATTTCATGACATCTTTATGTGACTATAGAATGTTTATAATGTGAGTTGAACCTTAATTATGGGTAATACTACCAATCTACATGTGATTTTAAGTGTTTCAAGTGTATTTCGAGTAATTCTGGGGAATTTGGCAGATTTTTGATAAATCTGACAGATTTTTTTATGTGCATTTAGCAGAATTTAGCTCTGACCTTACGGTCACACTGATGCGTACGCACATGAGTGTACGAGTACGGCGCCTACGTGTATCATACTCCGCCAAGTTCTCCGTCGTATTTTACGAACCAAACAGCGCGAGCGTACTGCAATGCTACCCGGACGGGCGGCCGGCGCCGTACACCATTTTCGCCCACTAGTTTCCCCCATTCCCAGTCTTTTCCTGGAATAGTAAACGGTGGGGGGGGGGGGGAATTAATTTAAGCAAGATTTGCCCTAGACGCAACCTCGTCCCCAGTGCTTACTTTATTTCCAACCTGGTTTCCAATAGTAAACCCTGGATAGGAAACTTCCTTCCTGTATCCTGATTCGATGCCGCAATTTGCTAGGAATGGTTTTATATCGTGTAGTTGGTGGTGTTAATTTCCAACGTGCATTACGTATTTTCACGATCATTGTATTTTAACGTCCACGCCTTTTCCAAATACTCATTTCCTTTCCAGTTTGCTCATATATAAGTGTGAAATGTGACACACTGCGGATTGACGGGCCAGATTGTAACATTTAACTTGATAAAGTCGTGCTTTCATAACTCACGGCGCGCGACCAACCAATGATGCTGTTTTTACCCCATACACACCGCATACAAAATCAAAACGCTAATGTAACGCACATACAGGCTCCAGACTTGCAATTGGGTCTATGATGGTTTTCCATGGCACATGCATGTTTATCCAGTATATCCCGGCAGTGTCCCCGCGAGCTGCCTTTAAATCTCCATGGTGTTCCCCATTGTGTCCATAATTTGTATCACCCACATATGGTGTTCCCATGGCGTCCGAATCCTCATGGTGTACCCATGTGTCTAAAATCCCCATGCTGTTCCCATGGTGTCCAGTAAATCCCCATGGTGTTCCCATGGTGCCATACAATCCCAATGGTGTTCCCATGGTGTCCATAAAATACGTGGTGTGTTCCCATGTTGTCCATAAAATAGCCATGGGGTTCCCATGGTGTTCCCATGGTGTCTATAAATTCCCATGGTGTTCCCATGGTGTCCAAAAATCCCCATGTTGTTCCCATGGTGTTCCCATGGAACTCGTAAAATCCCCATGGTGTTCCCACGTTGTCCATGCAATCTCCATGGTGTTCCCATGGGTTTCCCATGATGATCATTTTAACGTCGCCGTAGCCATGCGCGTCGGCAAAATGAAACACTTTTTTTTTTCAATGGAAAGATGATGTCTCAAAATCGCCCAAACTCACTGGTTTGACTGGAATTCTGCTGCTGCGCAATTTCAACGTGTTTTTTAGATGGGGTTATGATCGAGAATAAGCTTTATGTGGCCTCTCTGGACTCCCATAATATTTGCACTAAGTTTAGTCGGGCCACCATTTGCAGTCATCCCAGCCGACATTTGAAGCAAAAAAGTGGTGGGTTAAAAAAAAAAAAAAAAAGCCGCGTCGCCGCCCCACCACTTTGGACAAGCTCCATACCAAAAACCGGAGACATTTTTTTTGGGCCTTACATGGTGTGTTCTTAATGACCCCATGGGTTTCCCATGGGGTCCCATGGGAATCCCATGGGAATCCCATGGGATGCTCAGGGACATTTCTGTAAGGGTTTCTGCGCAGATTTCTGCGATTTGTCGCACATTTTATCGCAGATTTCTGCGCAGATTTCTTAAACGCTCACGTCTTAAATTGTAGGTCAGGCAGCCTCCGTGGCTAAAAAATAAACATGACGACATTAATGGCCTTTTTTAAAGCGCGGCTTCGTTTCCGATTTCGCTTTATCACTTGTAGCTTTTAATGTTCTGATCAAATCTTTAGATAAATCACTTGCTTCGTAATATCATACAGTTATGATAATACAGTTTGATGTTTTTGTAAGATAGCATTGAGTAATGTTGATCTGGAATCTTCAAAATTACGGAACCAAATAGCACTGTTAGCAGGCGGAGCCGAATGAAGACCGAGTTTTGGAAAATCTCGGTAACGGCGTCAAATTCAAAATTGTACATGACGCAGCAAAAGTTCGCCCGTCCAGTATGTCCGAGTATATTTGATGCACAAAATCGTCGTTGAATTTCAAGTTTTCTAGATGAAAACAATGAATATTAATTATCAACTCATTAAAAATAAAATAATAAGCAATTAGCAGTTAATTAAACCTATATTATATACTCGGAAATACTCGGGCACTATCCGATTGTCGACGAAACGACTTCGGCAAAGTTCGAAAATTTTCGGAAAAAGGAGGAATTCCTCCCGTTTTAGTCACGTGACGTAAATTGTAATACATTGTATTACCGGAGGCTACCGGACCTACAACCTCGTCCCCAGTGCTTACTTTATTATCAACTGCGTTTCCAATAGTAAACCCTGGATAGGAAACTTTCTTCCTGTATCCTGATTGGATACCGCAATTGGCAAGTAATGGATTTTTCATCGTGTACTTGGTGCTATTATTCACAACGTGCAGTACGTGTTTTCGCGATCATTCGTCCACGCCTTCTCCAAAATATACTAATTTCCTTTCCAATTTGCTCATATTAATATGAAATATGATATTGCATGTTTTCTCGATAAGATCGTAACAGTTTGATTTCAAAAATCGTGTGTTTTCGTAACTCACGCCGTGCTCGCGTTGCTACGAACTGACTCTGTTTTTACCCCAGACACCGCATACAAAAACAAACGCTAATGTATAACGCATATCCAGGCACCAGACTGTTCCTCATTTGCATACGTGTTAAAAAATCTTGCACATGCAAATGATCCAATACCAGGGTGAGAGAGCAGGTAGTGGTGGGCGCGTACTGCTCGACACCCTGGGGGACGAGGTTGACCGGACCTAAGATTCATCAGGAATAGTCTTAATCTTTTGGTCTGGGAACCAGACTATACTTTCGGCAGCCGACTACTATCCTATATGCAAAATTAATATCATGGAGACCAGAACCCCGACATTCTTAGACCCCTTAGCTTCAGCAGAAAAATAGCCAGGCGCCAGTGTGTTAAAAAGATGCAGAAATGTACGATAAAATTGTGCGACATCCGCAGATTTCTGCGATAAAATGTGCGACATCTCAACAATTTGCGATAAAATGTGCGACATCGCAGAAATCTGTGCAGATTTCTGCGATAAAATGTGCGTCATCGCAGAAATCTGCGATAAAATGTGCGACATCGCAGAAATCTGCGCAGAAATCTGCGATAAAATGTGCGACATCGCAGAAATCTATTTCATATTAGGTGCACTAAAAATGTACACCAAAAGCAAATGATACGCCTCCACATTCAGTCTGCACTTAGGCATTGCGAAGACAACGTTGTTCAAAATTCTATGGAAGTGTAGATAGGACATGGTTAAAAATAAAACTAATTCTTACGTACGAATTACTAAACCGTACGTACGAATTAATAAATCACACGTACGAATTAAATAGTCAGTGGCGTAGCCACGGGAGGCGGGGGGGGGGGGTCTGCGTGGGGGGCAGTGGCGTAGCCAGGAATTTTTCAGTGGAGGGGAGGGGGGGGGGGGGGGCTGCTGCTGGGGGGCTGGAACATTTCATGGGGGGTGTCATGATATGTTCAGTGGGGGGCGACTGGGGGGGCGACAAGGTTTCATGGGGGGGGGGGGGGGGGCTGTCACCCAACGCCCCCCCCCCCCCAGTGGGCTACGCCACTGCGACAGCCCCCCCATGAAACCTTGTCGCCCCCCCAAAGTCACCCCTCCCACTGAGATTTTGAGTTTCTAAAAAAATTATCATCGATCTACATGACGGCGCCCCCCCCCAACCTGAAATTTCCAGGCCCCCCCCCCCGGCGGCCCTTCCCCCCCCCCCCCCCCCACTGGAAAATTCTGGCTACGCCGCTGGAATACTAAACCGTGCGTACGAATAATAATCCGTACGTACGAATTAATAAATCGTACGTACGAATTACTAATTATTTCGTACGTACGATTTAGTAATTCGTACGTACGGTTTAGTAATTTGTACGTACGGCTTAGTAATTCGTACGTACGGTTTAGTAATTCGTACGTACGGTATAGTAATTCGTACGTACGAATTAGTTATTCGTACGTACGATTTAGTTATTCGTACGTACGGTTTGGTAATTCGTACGTACGAATTAGATTTATTTTTAACCATGTCCTATCTACACTTCCATAAATTTCAGTTTGTTGACTATCATTTCATTCTAGATCTTCACCAATCCCAGTGTTAATCACTGGTGCTCTGTCCCCGAGATACGGACCCAGTGTGGTGCCTGGGGCCTGGATGAGGCCCAGTGCGACCAGAAGATTATTGATGTGGCTGTCCCAACACTGAGTGGCAAAGGAAATGACAACTGTCGACGATACAACTGGACTGGTGTGGAGGTAGGCTCCTAATGGGTTCCAAGACCTTCGTGTTTCATCTTTTCACAGTTCACCGAGTCTTAAAGAACCGAAACAAGCATTATGCCATGTCCAGAAACAAGCACAGGAGGCCTTATTCATGAGTTGGCCATTTTTGTCGAGTTCCCTGAATGTATTTCATTAAGTGTTAACTGTTGAAAAGGATGGCGCCAGACTATTTATGCCTACTTTACCGTCATTTCTTTTTATTTTATAAATATGGCATGGGAATGTATAGGCCTGGGGAGTGTTTAATTACAAATGTTTAATTATTCATTTGAAGCAGACTGAAATTTAGTATAAATTAAGTTGCTTTCATTTCTCTTCGCAAGTTCCAAAAATTAAGATTTTTACCTCACTTTCAATTCAATACGGCCGACTCGTGAATATGGCCCATTGCACGATAAGCTCTGGCCCGGTTTGGGAATGTCCCACTTCATATGCGAAATAGACGCGCAGTGCGCATCGATCGAAAAAAACCTGATCTTCCCGAAAACCTTTCGGCAAGTGTGCGTTTATATGACCACGGCATGGCATTTACTCATTTGCAATTTTCGGGGACAGACAGACAAACAGACAGACACCACGACAGTAGACGAACAGACAGGCCGCCCAACAAGTGACATGGGTGAAAGCTCCTGCCAGAACTTAAAAAATCCAGACAGAGAAACCCAAGTTAAGTTGGTCTCAGAGCGCACAAAATTGTATTCTGAATGGCTATTCATCGCCAGAAGTTTTTTCATACTTGTGGTCTATACAAGGGGTCGTATTTAGCCCATTCTTTGCGTTATTTTAGGGGTGACCACATACGAAAACACTCGCCGACTCACAACTTACCACCGAAATCTTTGTTACTTGGCTTTTGATTAGGTAACGATCAACACAACAAGAGGAGAACTAAACCAGACCATCATTGACTGCAACGCAGGCTGGGACTTTGACCATTCAGTGTACAAATCCACTATTAAAGAACAGGTAAAGCTAAAGTTTTATTTTCCAATTTTGATTCGAAGTACTGTTCATGTAATTGATTAAAATATTAAAGTTTGAAGAGAAAAGCCCCACTTTACTATAAAGAAGAAAGTATGGGTAAATTTACTGTGTGGACTTCCGAACAAAAGAGGTCCACATAAACCAGGTAGAGGCGACGTTGTGTGGACTTGGGCAAGTCCACACAGTGTTTCCCCATTTCTGGAAAACAGGTTTAGAGGCATTTTTGGGTTAGGTTTATCCCTGGCAGAATGAAGAGAAACAAGTTAAAGGGAATCATAGACAAAAATTGGGTCGAAAGAGTTTTCACAGTTTGAGAAAAAATGATTTTTTTTCACTGGTTTTTCTTAACTACACGAAAGCAATGGAATGTCCACACTTGGTATGTAACGTGTTTATGGTGTAAATGGAGGACACACATGTGGAGCCTCATCGAGTAAATGAGGACAGGAGTCAAATCGAGGACGACCTCGTTTAGAAAACGTTTACAAAACCAACTTAGTTGGAGTGTAACGCAAAGGAACGAGGAAGTTGGAGTGTAAACGAAGGAATGAGGAAGAGGAACAATAGAAAATCCTCGTTTACACCATAAATGCGTGATGTGGGGGTACGTTCACGAATTGTTCAAACCGCCCATGCCAACACACAGCGCTGCCAATACAGTAGGCAATAAAGTACTCAGGCTATCGATGCCAATACGCGGTGCCCTGCTGTTGTACTCGGGCTGTACACACGAGTAGCATGGGGGTCTACCCGATGTTCCCCAATACCTACAGTATTCCAAATACCTATGTTCCCCCTCATTCCAAATACCTATGTTCCCCCTTAGGGTTATTAACCCCTTAGGGTTATTAGGGTTATAGGGTTAGGGTTAGATGGTTAGGTTTAGGGTGTGGGTTGGGGAACATAGGTATTGGGGAACATAGGTATTGGGGAAATATATGTATGCACCCGTAGCATATGGTTGTCCTTCACGGAGAAATTAGAGGCACAATATGGGAAATGGGCGGGGGGGGGGGGGGGGGTTAATGGGTGAGTTGTTGAAATATCGGGCTGATTGATGTAGTACTATAAGTTTGTTTTAATTGTCCTGTCAACTTTGTGTGCTTCTCGGTCCTTCATGAACCTGGTGGACCATGCCTTCCCGAACCTGGAGTTTGGCTGTGGGAGCGCTGACAACATTGGGACCATCTACCCCTACCAAAGACGTCAAGAGGTCAATGACTTCTGTCTTTTCAAATTCCCTGGATAAATAAGAACGTGTCCCATATTGTGCCTCTAATTTCTCGGTCAAGGACAATCATGCTACTGTCATGTCCCCAGTTCCCGTATACATTATAATGGCTACAAACTCATGCACGAATACGACGTTATTCAAACGCACTACTACTTTCTCACTCAAAGTTTCTCAACCTTTCAAATTGTAAACAAATCGGCTATATAGTCCCTAGTTTCAATAAGATAACAAATTTCATTATCTTTCAAGTCCATCGAGAAAAAACAGTCTGTGAAACAAAAATGTTTGTCCCGTTTTCGCGGCTTTGTCGCCGGCGTGAAACACCAGAAATGACCTTGGCAGTGGAGTGACTGATAACAAAGAAACCAACAGCTGTAACTTCCAAGAACAATAGACCATTATCATGTTGCGGTCATTGTTTTTTTCCCATTCATATCAACGTAACCAAAGCGAGGCTGGAAGGAATAGTCAGGTTCCTTTTTGTACAAAAATTGGATACAGGGCACGTGACTGCAATGGTCACGTGGCAGCATGATAAGGTCTATCGGGGTCTATGAATTAACATAACGTAACAAACTGTAGACAGGGAAGTTTTGCTTCTTTCCCAAGGAAATAAAAAGTAAGTATTTTACCCTGATGTGGCAAAACATATTTCATACACATATCTACTCAGAAAGTCATTTGAGTCCAAAAACAAAAATTGAATGAATGGGTAAAACATTGCGAGATGATTTCATGCCTTATAAGATGCCACTTTTGACAATAACAAATGTCTCCAATTACTTATCTTATTTGGTCCTTCTAAACAGGGTATTAGTTTTTGGCTTTTCCGCTTATTTGCGGAAAAGCCTTTGTTTCTGTACTTATTTTTTTATTAGGTGTTGGGCTTTAGCCCAAAACCTATTGTTTTTGCTAGGGTTTTTAGTTTTTTTTTCTTCTATACATATTCCTTCTCCAGAACTGTGTGTCAAAATGAAAACATATATGAACTTCAATTGTCAATACATGAATGCACAACCTACCGCAGATTTCCTTTTTTGCAATTACGTAATCATGACGTCATCACGGGTCACGTGACGTCACTTCAAAGTTTAATAAATTTAATCTTTGAAATTCCATATAAAATCAACCGTGAGAGACCGGAACCTGAAATGTGCAGAATCGACATGGTAATACATGATCTTCATTTTATCCTGTTCGTGTAAAATCACGTGACCCTTCCTTCCGGTCGAAACCGGAAGTGCCTAATAATTTAAAAGTGGAAAAAGATATGAACTTGCTTTTTACGATTTAAGTGTCTGCCTGGATTGACCTTTCAAAAAAATAATGGGTGACGCCATGAAGTGTTGGAGCGCCCTCTAGCGGCAGGTTAAAAACGTCAAAAACGCATTTTCACTTGATGTCTGTGGCGAAGTTTGCGGTAATCGCTTCAGAATTAATGTACATGATGACCATTATGCAGACAACACCTGTGCGCGAAAAAAAATTGATTACGTCATCAGACCGGAAGTAACAACAAAAAGACCTTTAAATCATAAAAAAAATTGCTAGAAAATATACCGTGATAGATATATAATCAAGATGTGGCTATATATAGCACAGTAAATATAGCTCTGGAGGTTTCTGGCAATGACGTCACAATGACGTCATCAAGTGTCATATTACAAGCAAATAAAGATTTCCATATTTAATCTTTGAAAATCAATATAAAATCAACTGCCACAGATTTGATTTTGTTTTTATGACTATTTATACAATTTTGCAGGGTCTTCATTTTTGGTATTAAGTGCAAAATCACGTGACCCTTCCTTCCAGTCGAACCGGAAGTGTCTTATAATTTGAAATTGCCAAAGGATGTGAACTTGCTTTCAACGATGTGAAGCTCTGCCTAGGCTGTACTTTACAAAAATATTACAGGTGACGTCATAAAATGTGACAGCGCCTCTAGCGGCATGTTGACTAAGTTAAACATGGATTAAAACATGCATTTTCAGTTGATGTGTTTGGAAAATTTTGCGGTAGTCCATGGCCCAACACCGTGTGGTTGTTCCTACAACCTCTAGTTATTATTTTTTTTTTTCCTCTTGGGACTTCCAACCAAAATGCCATAGACTTTGTGCACGTTTTTTCTGATCGGCACTTTTTGCATAAAGCATACTCATATAACATTGAAACTTTACATAGTCAAAGAACATATAGCGAAGGTCTTTCGCGAAGATAGACGCAATGATGACGTCATCATGGGTCATGTAACGTCATCTTAAAGGTGCATACTTTAGGGCTCTATATCGCGAGAATGGTAAGGGGCCATTCAGAATTTTCAGTGTTTTAAAATTTCGACTTTTTATCCAAATTATTTTGACCCACCCACCCACCCCTAATTTCGATTAATAAAAAACTGATTTGTTAATATGCAGAAGTTAAAAAACAAACATGTACATGCACTTGCATGTACCCATGTATTTCACATGTCATCCAGAAAACTTTTCAGTGACGGCGTGATATCGTCTGTCTTCCGTACCAGTGCAAGCGAGGAAGACAGACAACATCACGCCGACGTGGCCTTCAGTTTTCTTGTGTTTTGCCAGCTGATATGCCGTTGGGAATGACAGGTTGCAGTCTTGGAAGCCGCAAAGATGTGTTTAGTAGGAAGGGGCGTAATCATACATGTCGCCACTACATTTAAAGTTACATGGAATGGAGTTTGGCCGCCACCATGCATTTAAGTTTTTATCAGACTTGTGTTTTCTTAAAAAGAAGTGGTTTTCTGGCTAGGAAAATAGCAAGGAAGAACCGGTTTTGTGCAAGCAAAATTCAGGGAATAATCTGTTGATATTAATAACTTGTTGGAAAGTTCCAAGGTCATTCCAAGAAAGTTGCCGCCGTGAATTAGGGTTTAAAACATGGGAGGGGGATGGGATTTGCTATCAGCATCAGCAGGGCCGCCGTTCCTCATTCTTCTTTTTATGGGATGTATGATAATGTAGCGGGATCCTACTGGGCTCTTGTCCGCCAAATCCGGCCAAACGCAAGAAAAGGGGACAGACAGACGGGATTTCTAACTCTGAAGGAAGATCTCATTTATTTCGCCAAGCGGACTCTGCGGCCAACTTGCCACACCGCTACCAGAACTGCAACTGATCAATTCCCAGCATATACATGCACAGTTTCACAAAATGTATTACAATGTTACAACTTTACCCAACCCTGGAATCCAGCCAAGTTCTTCCCGCGCAATTGAACAAAAGAACCCCACTTAGCCAACCTATTTGTAGAGCCTATTTCCGGAGCGCGCGCTAGCCAGACCCAAATCCAGGTCAGGTGCGCGCCGCCGGAGCCCCTCCGCCGGAGCACTAGTGCTAGAAAGCAATGACAACAAAAGTGTGCATAGACTGTCCGTTACACTACCCCCTCCTTAAATTGGGCCTATTCTCCTGAATAGGGGCACATATACAACACATTTTACATGATTCTTTTTGTTCTTTAACCCAACATTGGGTGTCCTCAAAGGATGTGGAGCAACGTTGATCTGGTCCCCCAAATGGTTACTCAGATCAAACATTAATCCAGCAATCCATGATGACAACCTCTTCAACAGGGAAACATTTTAGAAACAACATGAGAAATCAGACACTTTACTTTGTTTATCAATGGGTGTCCTCAATGGAAGTTGATCAGCGTTGATTCTAGTCCCCAGACTGGTGCACAGAATCAAACAATGATACAACAAACCGTGATGACCAGCCTACCTTACAACAATTTCAACACATTCTTTTACAGTTTTTTTTCTTGTTCACTTCACTTGCAAACTGTCCTTTATGTCCTCACTATTTCACAAAACAATGTCCATCCAAGAGAGAACTTCTCTCCAGTCTCTGCCTGTGTTGCACTTCGCAAGCTTTAGTGTCTTCAGCCAAGTACAGGTCACAACGCTGTACTCCTGCCACCTGGTCGTTGACTCCCAACCTTGCTTTGGCCCCGTTGTCTTCCGTGGTGTCTGTCCACGCACTGTTGTCTTCTTCGGCAGCCTTGTCTTCTGTGGTGCATCCCGCACCGGCGGATTCCCAGCCTTTGATGCTCCCTGCATCAACGGGTATCCTGTCTTCTGTGGTACTCCCTGTACCTTCGGCCTCGTCTTCTTTGATGCGTCCTGCATCGCCGGATCCGCAGTCTGTTGGCTTACCGTTCTTGTCCCTGTCACCTGCACCTGCGGTCTGAAAGTCAATGTCGTTGCTTGCTCCAGCGGGGCTGCTTTCGCCGGGGGACAATGCCGCTCCGACTCGGTTGCCGTCACCTGAACATGAAGGTCAGTGTCTTGTGGTCGATTGTCCGTGGTCTGAGTTGCTGTCCCGGCAGTACGGCGGTCGATGAGTTCAGCGTGTACCGGCTGATCGGCATGCACCAGCGGAGCCGTCCACAACGGTGGATCAGTGTGCATCGATGGAGATGTCCGCAACGATGGAGCTATCGATGTGCAGCTAAAGTTCTCCGCAGCAGTTGGATCAGGACTGGACAAGTCGGTGCATCCACGAACCTCGATCCGATGGACAGCTGCCATGCTCGCCAGTATCATGGGACGGGGCTCCACGTCAACAGCAGGGCTATCATCGCTCGCAGCGGCCTCCCTACTCGTGGTCTCCCCATTCACGCGACAGCCCGGCCTAACATCAACTTCTGCCCCCGGACCGCTGAACAGGCTTGCTCGTCGTTCATCTTCATCCTGATCCGCACTGGTAGAATCATCGGAGCTGTACATCGCTTCCAATTCGGCGATCATTTTATTGATCCTCTGCAACACACCTACCGCTGAACCAGTTGCCTGTGGATTACGTCTGTCCGAGGAATGGGCTGATCCACAAATCTGCCGCTCCAAGGAGTCTCCCACCTTCCGAACGTCAATGATGACATCGTTGATGGCGTCCACGATCTCAACTGCAGCTGTGCTTTCTGTCATTTCTAGTCGGTCCAAAATCCCGTCAATATCCCACCAGCTGCCACCATTTGTAGCGGGATCCTACTGGGCTCTTGTCCGCCAAATCCGGCCAAACGCAAGAAAAGGGGACAGACAGACGGGATTTCTAACTCTGAAGGAAGATCTCATTTATTTCGCCAAGCGGACTCTGCGGCCAACTTGACCACACCGCTACCAGAACTGCAACTGATAAATTCCCAGCATATACATGCACAGTTTCACAAAATGTATTACAATGTTACAACTTTACCCAACCCTGGAATCCAGCCAAGTTCTTCCCGCGCAATTGAACAAAAGAACCCCACTTAGCCAACCTATTTGTAGAGCCTATTTCCGGAGCGCGCGCTAGCCAGACCCAAATCCAGGTCAGGTGCGCGCCGCCGGAGCCCCTCCGCCGGAGCACTAGTGCTAGAAAGCAATGACAACAAAAGTGTGCATAGACTGTCCGTTACAATAACATTGGAGTACGAGGGGCTCTGCGAGCTGATGATCTTTTTTTTAAAAAAAAACATTGTGTTTGCAACCAGCTAGGGAAGATTTTCGTTTATTTAAGACTTACAAGCACTGGTATGGATACCTGTGTAGTTATATGACTAAACTGCCTAGAGCGTATTTGTTATAAGGTTATTTTTCCTTTTTTGGAAATTCAATACGCATATAGGGAGTAAAATCAGTTCCACTGCTGGGTTGCGGTGATGGGTGGGTTATAACTTGTCAACACATACCTCGCCAGCGGGCCCATTAGATTGGTGATAACCGGAGAGCGGGAGTTTCAAAAAAACCCATCCGGTGTTTAGGCGACGCAGGGACTGGTTTGTGTACATGTGGTTTTTGTTTCTAGTTCACTTAATGTTTTGATTTATACGGTGATAATATGCCGTCCCACCTGTTTTTCTTTTTTGTGTGTCGGGGGAAACAGTGCATATTTTCTGTGCCCTTTTTACGCACTTCATCAGTCACCCTTTGTTTAATTCTTTTGTACGTATTTATTGTATTGCTGATGATGGTAAAGAATATTTTACGCGTTAGCTTTTTTTGTAATGATCAGACTAAGTGGATTCCTTATTTTAAATTTTTTTTTTTTCGAAATCCATGCCTAAATGACCATTATGTTAGTTCTGTTCTATACAAGGTGTTCTAATAGGATTTGAACGTTCTCCTCATCCAAGTTTTTTCCTTGGTTGGATGGTGGAGATGGGTTAATCCTTGATCGGACCAGGCCATCTTTTATGTTTTTTTGTCGTTTGTATGCCAGGATGGGTTGGGTCGCAAAGAGTGCACTGAGAACATCATTATCGCTGATCAGATTCCAGTGTTTCAGAAGGGCCTGCTTAAGAGCTGGTGTTTAATTTGTGGGTTGTAGGGTAAAACAAAGACCAGCGGGATATTCTTTTCGGTTTTTGCACGATTTTTAGAGTTCACGCGAGTTTCGCCTTTTTGGGGAAGAAGGGCTAAATCTTCTTGGTTGTATCTGCGTTTTTGTAGTTTGTCTTTGAAGAATTCAACCTTCATCATTACATCCCACTGGCGGGCCTGTGCGGGTTGCGTGTCCTTGCGGAACAAAATCCAATGCTGCTGGGCGGAGGCGAAAGCTGTCTCTTTGCAGCTTTTCGACAGCAAACATGAGGCACAAACAAACCTTTCGTACGGTGAACTTGGGTTTTTCATTATTAGCTTTTGCTGTTTCCAGAAACTGCAAAGATCGGCAGGTATTTCGCATGTTGTGAGTGTGACGGCACATGTTGTGACATCCATGGTGGTAGCCATGTTGTTTACAGTCGAGTCGTGGAAATGCCGCACTCGTCGTTGTACGTTCACGCATGCCTGATGCATGCAGTATAGCGAGCGCAGGCTGCGATAGTCTTGGACACCAGGGGTTGAATGGTCCAGTTTTTATAGCGATTGGTAATCAACGCCCGCGGCGTGTAATAGAGCCGATCTAGTACACCTGGTACCCTGCTGCCTCGCACGGCCTAACCGCTACAAACGCCCGAAATCCAAGTCTATTGAAAAACCACCTCCTTACATACACGTAAATGACGTACATGTACAGTACATGTATATACAGGGTACGAAGTTGCAAAAGAAACGCGCATCGCGATATTCGAAACAAATTTAAAAGAACTAACCTATTGCCAGATTTTCCAGAAATTTAAAGGAGACTTTTTAGTCTAAAACGGACGAAATCACGTAATTCCCGATTTTGGGCAATAATGCGCACGTAGAGCAAGTATTCCTTACGCCAACAGAGGGCAGCATATACATTTAATGGTTAGTTTTGTTTAGCATTCGGCCGGCAGCTATAAATGCAAGTTAAACATTAAATGTATCTGCTGCCCTCTATTGACGTAAATTATATACTCACTTGGCTGTACTGTACGCACTTGGCTATTGCCACTCAACCGTGTGTGCATGGCTATCGCCGTTGAAATGATTTGCCGCCCTGTATATTTTTCTACTATAGAAGTTAACTACGCCAATGTTATTGATTGCAATGATCTATAGCCCTCTACCCGTCTATTTTATTTACTTTTTTATTAGTAGAAAATGTCGTTATTAGTATTTGAAGTTTTGAAATATAAGGAGTCATGATTGCATCAGATTGTGCAGACCAGTAGTTGCTCAAAATGGCATGAGTATGGTAGGCCTATATGTCAGAAGAGGGAAAAACATATCTGTATGCTCATGTTGTGAAAACAAAAACACAAAAATACGGACAACGGAAAAGCCGTGTGCTCTGTTCAAAACAGACGCATACCTCTAGTTTATCATTATATCTCATCTGTCGTTTGAGTTTGTGATGTTTAAGTATATAATGTCATGTAAGTTGAAGGATTTCAGGCCGTTTTCACAGACGTAAATAAGGAAGATGTAACGATTAATAAGAAACCTTATTTTTGTTTAATTATACAGCTATAAAGTAGTTTCCTTGCTCTTTTTGATGCAAGAATAATTGTCCAATAGAATGTGAGATGAAGGGAAATTCTCAAAGCAGGCCAGGATAAGCAACCTAGCTATTGCTTTAGCTCAATTTCAACCTTCGCATTTCTGTGCCGTTTTCAAAACAACAGCAAAAGAACCCAGTAAATCTCCACGTACCACGCACGTTCAATATCAGCTTTTTATCTCAGATGGCTATTATACCACTGAAGTCGGCCATTGGGCGCCAGTAATTGACTTCAGTCTCTTCTGTGAAACGGGGGAAGGTTTTAAAAGCCAAGAAAGTCAGCTCTTGTAGGCCTCAGCCTGCGTCATTCGACTTAACACAGAAACGGAGGATTATAGAGAAATTGAAAAATCCATAGTCTAGACGCGCGAGGCCACGGTGCTTCAAGGACGGATGGGAGGGGGTGGGTTGGGGCAGGGATGTTATATCTACCCGTTGCATCCTATAGTTTATAGGCCCAGTAAAAATATAACAAGAAGGGTTATAGATTGTCCGAAAAGTCTAAAGAGTGTGTAGTTTTCATCGAACTTGAATTCAATCTTGCACGGTGTTATTAGTGATGATTGTGTTTACCGACTTGACGGAATAATAGTTTTTCAAAGGACAATCTGCTATGGCCCTATAGCCAAATATCTTTCTCATGACATACTCTGTGCCAAATTTATCATCAAAGTGAACAATCCGCACAAAATAGCCTATCTGCCTCCTTCACCATGGGTTCTATCCCAGAAAGTTTCGCCGGGCGAGCTGCAACTTGACGCACAGTTAAAATCGAATAGCGTTTCCCCCCGTTTTTTTTGTTCCAGCACCTACGAGACATAACACTTTGAGGGTCAGTGGAAGAATGTGTGATATAACTTAAACTATAGCCGGTAAGGCCAAAAACAAGTCTCCGGCTTCTGTTATGCGCGCGCGTCGCCGTATAGCCATGCGCGTCGGCAAAATGAAAAAAAAAAAAATTTTCAATGAAAGATGATGTCTCAAAATCGCCAAACTCACTGGTTTGACTAAAATCCTGCTGCTGCACAATTTTAACGTGTTTTTAGATGGGGTTATGATCGAGAATAAGCTTTATGTGGCCTCTCTGGACTCCCATATATTTGCACTAAGTTTAGTCGGGCACAATTTGCAGTCATCAGCCGACATTTGAAGCAAAAAAAATTAGGTAAAAAAAAAAAAGCCACGTCGCCGCACCACTTTTTGGGCAAGCTCCACACCAGAAACCGGAGACTTTTTTTGGGCCTAAAGCGGTCAATTTCATGACATAACGACAAAATGCAAATGTTATACATATGAGTGATTTTTTAAATTCATCATTCTTCTTTGTTAATCTTCACCAGGGGTTTTCATGAAAACTGTACAAAGGTCATAATGAAGGCTGCATATGTCTTTCATCATAATTTGATGCTTTGTCTGCAGTTTTCTGTTGTTTGCGACCAAGCTTTGCTGAACGAACTACCGCTGACAATCTTCGGTGCCGTGGGGATGGTGGGAGTGGTCGTCTTTGGTGCTATAGGGGACAGATTTGGCCGTCGCCCCGCGTTCATTATTTGCCTGATCACACAGACGTTGACTGGACTAGTCGCTTCATTTTCTCCGTCGTTTACCGTCTATTTTGTCGTCCGTACTTTTACGGGATTCGTCAATGGGAGCGTGTTCTACTGTAGTTTTGTTTTACGTAAGCATTTTTTTTTTGAAGGGGGGGGGGTTAATCAAACGATCTAATCTAGTGCAGTTCAAGAGAGCAGCTAATCGCATCATACTGCTCGCGGACGAGGGAACGAGGTTGCTAAATCACCAGGCGGCACATCCCGACTTGAAATAAAGTCCACTGTACACATGAACACGGGCGGCGGAACTGGGTGGGGGGGGGGGGGGGTCAGAGGGGCAGGGGCACTGCTCCCCCCCCCAGATTTTCCCAAGCAAACACACTTATGCCCCTCTCGCGCTTAAATAAATGTTTTCCCTCCTTATGAAAACAAAACTGCCCCTCAAACGCACACAAATGAAAGCATAATTATGAAAGCGCTACAAATAAAATTGTCACTCCTCTCTTAATGCAAACCTGCCCCTCAAAACACAAGTGCCCTCTCGCACTAAGATTGTGCACCTTCTCGAGATGGAAAACTGCCCCTCGAAAGCACAGATACCCCCCTCGCAGTAATACAATTGTGTCCCTCTCGAGATGGAAAATTGGCCATCAAAAACAATAGTGCTCCTCTCGCTAAAACTTCTCGAGATGGAAAACTGCCACTCGAAAGCACAATTAGTGCGCCGCTCACAACATTAAAACTCAGCGTGCCCCCTCTCAAGATGGAAAACTGGCCTCTAAAAAAGAGCTCTTCTCGCGAATAACAATTATGGTCACTGAACTGGCCATCAAAAGCAACAGTGCCCCTCTCGCGATAAAACAAACCCAAATGGTCTTTCTACATAGGTGAAAGAAAGACAAAGAGCAAGATGGACAACGTGTGCATTATTGTTTGTTTCTCGTCATATAGGTTTATAGCGAAATGGACGGGACCATTTTATTTTCCTCCATTATCACACCGACGGAAGGTGCCCTTGTTTCTGAGCCAGTGCCCCTTTTTGGTGTTGCCCCCTGCAAGCGTTCCGCCGCCCCTGCCTGAACACGTACGCATTCACTTCATTTGTTTATTCCTTTATTTTTAACAAGTCCCAGAGGGTCAGCGTGGCTTTTAACTGGCTCACTGACTAACTACATTACTTATTTACCGACTGATACCTTTTTCATTCAAATTCACCAACTCTAACATTCATTAACAGAACCAATTTAGTCATTTACCATTCAATTTCAAAGTTTGGTCATCCTCTTTAGGCGAGAATGGCAGCATTCAGAGATCAAATTTGTCTGATATCAATCAATTTGATTTCTGAATAACAAATGTTTGGCGTCGACGAGACG
The DNA here is from genome assembly GCF_015706575.1 of Patiria miniata. Taxonomy (NCBI): domain Eukaryota; kingdom Metazoa; phylum Echinodermata; class Asteroidea; order Valvatida; family Asterinidae; genus Patiria; species Patiria miniata. The sequence continues at coordinate 12,350,423 of NW_024037058.1, forward strand.
AAATTGAAATCTCCGGGACAAAAACGTGAGCTCGTTGTTTGAATTTGCTTGAACTGAATTTGAAATGGTCTGACAAAAGACGAAAATAAACATTGGAAGTGTACTAAATCGATGGTGATGAACGAATTCAAATGTTAGAAACGGTGAATTTGAATGATAAACATTTTAAAATAGCCGGGAAAACCTATAATATAGGTGTTCCACTGTTACTTTTTTTCAGTCATGGAAATGATTGGCCCGTCCAAGCGGAACCTTGTTCGTGTCTCTCTGATGTGTATCGGCGCCGTTTGTATGATGAGTTTAGCGGGCTTTTCGTATTTCATCCGTTGGTGGAGAGGCATGTCCATTGCGATGGCCATAACTGCGATTGTCTTGGACTTCTTCATCCCGTGAGTTTGTTCAAATTCAGTAATGTTGACAATACAAACTTTTGGGGGGTACCCTTAATTCAGTGAGTTTCATTTTCACCCAAAAAGTAACCCGTGCAATTCAAACTGTTTTATCCAGTCCATTCCAGCTCACGTTCTGTTTTCATGTGAACGTCTAGGTTCCAAACACTGACTAGTATAGACGCAAACTCCCGTTTTACCATTATTGCTATCTGCGTGATCGATTGAACTCGTTTTGTTATGGCCGTCCTTTTGCAACATTTCCAATGTCGTGTAAATTAATATGTTAATGAAGTTCTGCATGCAGCACTTTAAAAAATCTAGGATATGAAAGCCCGATTAATAAGCTTTCTTTTCGTACAAGAATTATTCAAATCACTCATGTAATTTTCAAGTTACGGAATGTGAAACACAAAGACAGTTTTAAAGTTCTGTCAACGGATCAAATAAAAGGTAAGTGTTGTTGCAGCAAAACGAAAACAAGTCACATGGGGATGAATGTTAGTTGTTTTCGTTTTGCTGAAAGAACACTTACATTTGATGTGATCCATGGACAGAACTTAAAAATGGTCGTTGTGTTTAACATTCCGTAATTTGAAAAGTACTTGAGTGATTTGGATGATTCTTGTACTAAAAGAAAGCTTATGAATTGGGCATTCATAATAGATTTTGAAAAAGCTACACGCAGAACTTCATTAACAAAATGGTCCTGCCATTTGGTTTTTTTTATACTCACCCTGTATAGATCGGATAAACCTCTTCAAGACAAACTATACTTAACTCTCTAAATCCCAAAGAGTAGACTGGAGTGAAATTAAAAGTGAAAATCACTCTCATTTTAGATTGAAATAGTCTAAAAAAAATCACTTCAGTCGACGCTCGAGTGAAAACTCGATCTATTCTACTGAATGAAATTTCACTATAAAGTGTCTGGTCCCTATACAGGGTGAGTCCAAAAGAAAGTTACCCAATTTGAAACATATTAAAAAAAAATATTTGGCTTGCTCCATTTCACAAAAAAGGGATAAAGTACATCTTATTGACTTAATTAAATTTCACGTAATTTGCGTTCTCTATTTCCAAGTTATATCTAAAAAATAAAAAGATCACAAAACTCGGCTGATCACTTACCACTGATCATTTACCGTTCTTCGAACCGATGGATGAATGAGTACAATGAAAGTGGACGTGTAATCTGTAATACTCACCCAGCTAAATAGGTTATAATGTCATTCCATGGACAGCTGTACAAAAGTGTTATTTAAGTAAAACTTCAAAACTCCTAATAGCATGGATCAATTTCAGTATTTTTTTTTGAGATGTGCGGAAGGAGATGCTCTTTTCAGATAAACTTCATTGGTGTTTAAATTTGATTGCTTTTAAGATACCCCCCCCCATTAATTTGGGTAGCTTTCTTTTTGACTCGCCCTGTATTTTCCGACTGCGGGAGAGAATTTACTCGAAGGGAGAGAACTTTCGCTCTTTTGAATTAGAGAGTATGTTCAAAATATATTTTGATTCGGTTATAGGCATGTGTCAGTTCATTCTGAGGAAGCTGCTTGAAGAGAACTGTTATTTTCGCTGTTGATGTTACAATTTCAAACGATGACATCAAAAAAACATTGACTTTGTATCTGGTGTTTGCAGGTTTATTCCCGAGTCTCCGGCCTGGCAGCTGACAGTCGGTAAGATTGACCAGGCAGAGAAGACCATCCGGAAAATGGCGCGAGTGAACAAAGCGGAACTACCGGAAAAGCTCTTCACCGACGAAGATATCGCTGAACTCAAGGTAAAACCTATCAGTCCTAATGCTATAGGTTTTTTTCCAGCTATTTTAAAATATTTTTCGTTCGAATTGACCGTTTCTTATATTCCAATTCGTGAGGGTTTCCAAACATATCCAAACATGAGTGTGTGTGCGTATACAAAACACTGCCTTGTGTGGTACCGGAACAATGGGAGGTATCCCACAAGGAATGCCCACCGACTTGCGGGGTACTGTTTTGGTACCCCACAAGTTTTTCACGAAATAGATATATAGATTTTACTGAAAAACTAGGAATTTCCAAGGTGGGTTGATTCGTCGCAAATGGAAGAGTTTTAGAAAAGGGATATTAAGTCTGAATTTCAGCCCAGGAAATTAACTATGGTTAAAATAAGAGCATTTTGACATAATTGTACTTGGTACTACTTGGTGGTTATCCTATTCAGAAACTCCTCGAGGAAGTCTAACTAAGAGGCTTGGAGAGTGTCATATTCAACTAAATCAAGGATTTGAATTGATTGTGGTGTGTCACATTACAAAAATGTGTGACATTAAAAAAATTTAGTACACGAGAACAAAGGAAGTACCCCACTTCTATGCCTATGTAAGCGTGAGTATGGGTGATTGTACACATGCGGGTGTGGGTGTGTGTGTGTGTGTGTGTGTGGGGGGGGGGGGGCTGTCTCTCGATTGCCCCATCCGCAGTTTAGGCTCTTTTTGAATATCGATTTCTGATGAATATTTCAGGGTATTAAGCAAGCGTCCATGATCGATCTTCTGAAATCACCAGTTCTACGCTTTCGTCAATTGATTCTTTGTTGGATGTCGTAAGTATCGTATGAAAGAATTCATAACAGATCAAATTAATTCTGAATGACTTTTATTGACTTCAGGAAAGCCTTAGATTCCGTCAACAGAGCTGTCACGCTTTCCATATTACGCCACTATGGCATACCCGAAGAAGTGGTCAGCGCCATTCAAGCCATTTGTAAATGTTAACTCTCGAAGTGCTGTTATGGGTGGAAATATCTCAGAGCCTGACGTAGGCCTATCCACTGGAATTCTGCAAGGCCTGGTATGCACTTGCTCCTTGACTGTGCATATACGCGCACACAACTTTGTGCGTACACGTATAAGCCTTTTCGGAGCATAGATATAGAATAAAAAGACTAGATCGGCAGCGCGTCCACACGCGCCCATTCACTGTGCGATAAATCTCCGCCATTTTTGCTGTCCCTCGTGGACGCGCAACAAATTAACGTAAAGTAATGGAGCTCTCAAACTGCTGCCAAGGTATACAATCGACTACTTCTGAATCGCATTCGTCCGGAAGTTGAGAAGATACTCCGTCCCAATCAAAGTGGCTTTCGGCCTCTACGTTCTACCTCATCTCAAATCCTTGCCCTCAGGCGCCTTATTGAGGAAATTCGTAAACCACCAGAAGGAAGCTGCCATCATTTTCATCGATTTCCGTAAAGCATTTGACTCTGTTGACAGACCAACAATGTTAAGATCCTGCATGCTTACGGTATCCCGGAGGAGACCATTAATGCCATCAAAATTATGTATGAAGATACAAGTGCTGTTGTTCTCACTCCAGAAGGTGAATCTGATTCGTTCTCCGTCAACACTGGAGTTCTTCAAGGTGATCCCCTCGCCCCCTACCTTTCATCATAGTTCTGGATTATGCCCTGCGGACAGCATTAAATGTAACCGATGGTCTCACCCTCTCACGCCGTAGGAGTAGTAGACACCCTGCCCAATACCTATCCGACCTAGATTATGCAGATGACATTAGTCTGCTTGCTGACACCCTCCTTGATGCCGAATCTCTCCTCCATAAAGTAGAAGCTTGCTGCAAGTCCGTTGGTCTCTCTCTTAACGCAAAGAAGACTAAGTACATGGTCATCAACCCATCTACCTCTGATGACGTCACTGCACTAGATGGCAGTAAGCTCGATAAAGTTGATGACTTCAAGTATCTGGGCTCCTACACCAACACAGCTCATGACATCGAGTATAGAAAAGCTCAAGCTTGGTCTGCTCTGTTCTCACTGACCAAAGTATGGAGATCCTCGATCTCCAAGACCACCAAACTTAAGATCTTCAAGACCTCAGTAGAATCCACCTCCTCTACGGTTGCGAGTCCTGGACCCTGACCAAACAGATCTCTGCATCCATTGATGGCACCTATACACGGATGTTGCGGGCTGTACAGAACGTTTCTTGGCAACAACATCTCCCTAACTCTGTTCTGTATGGTGCCTTCCCCCTATCTCCACCACCATCAGACAGCGTCGCCTTCGGCTAGCCGGTCACGTTTATCGACATAATGAGCCAGCTAGTCAAGTTCTCCTCTGGAATCCTGAAGCCCCTCGACGAAAAGGTCGTCCCAACATGACCCTGAAAACATCCATCGAGCTAGAAATTGGTCTGAGTGGTCCATCTCTTTCCAACACTATGCTCGACAGGGACAGTTGGGCCCAACTCATCAAGTCATCATGAAACTGAATGAATGAAGAAGAAGAAGAATGGAGCTATATGTATCTTTCCTCCAGCACTTGACCAAGCTCAACGCGTGCGAAGCCAGAAATGCGCACCGAGTATTTACGCGATGCGCCCACGCGTGAGCGATAATGCACTGTGCGCGTAAACGGCGTTGCGTTCGTCACGTTTTCGCGCATTATTTGTATCTTTCCTCCAGCACGTGACCCTCCATGAAAGTCCGCGCGTGTGGACGCGCTGCCGATCTAGTCTTATTCTATATCTATGTTTCGGAGTTCCAACTGCGCGCATTCGTAACCTGTGACAACACACATTATTTGTCTCAAATGCCCTTTGACAGTGCCCACAATGCACAAACAGCCTTTTTGTAAAGTCAGTGGCGCGATGTTGTCAAAGGTCATTTGAGACAAATAATGTGCGTTGTCACAGGTTACGAATGCGCAGTTGGAACTCCGAAAAGGCTTATTATGTCTTAAATAGTGCGCGACCACTAGACTTGGAAAACTACGGCGCTCCATGAGTGCCATCCACTTCTTTATTTACTCGGATAATTTATCACGTCATGTTGACATATCGCCGAGAGTAAGGCGACTTAATCACATAATTGTATCGCTAAGTCGACTTACCGAAGTCGACTTGACGACTTGTCCAGATTTATTATCGCGCCAAGTCGACTTAATAAAGTCGACTTGGTGACTTGTCCAGATGCATTATCTCTCCAAGTCGACTTCCATAAGTCGACATGACGACTTGTCCAGATGTATTATTTCGTCAAGTTGACTATCCGAAGTCGAGATGACGACTTGTCCAGATGTATTATCTCGCCAAGTTGACTTCTCGAAGTCGAGACGACGACTTGTTCCGATGAAATATCTCGCTAAGTCGACTTCCTGAAGTCGAGATGACAACTTGTCGAGATAAATTATCTTGCCAAGTCGACTTACGATGTGGAGATGATGACATGCAAAAATCTCGTTCTGCATGGATATCCCATTGACGAAGCACTGTCGTGGATTCTTTCTTGTTCGATTTGAGGTCAGTTTCCCCACTCGTTCTTATATGAACAATAAACTGGCAGAGGAACAAGAGATAAACTGTAGGGTATTGATTTGATTTGGGTCGAAGTTGATTTGTGTTTTTTTTTATTTTCATCTTGTTTTAAATTACTCCCCCAAGCTTCGTAGGAAATCACACCTCTGCCTTGTTTTCCCCTATTTATCCCGTTGAAAAGTAATTCACTTCACGTTAAACATTAACAATCATAAATTCACAAAAATGTCTTTAATGACAGGTTGCCTAAAAATGACACTTACAAATTCAAGATTTGCTTTAAATCATATTGGAACATAATTAAGATAAAACGACTCTCACGGCTTAAATTGGAATATCGGAAAATTAGCAAAACTCTTGTTGGATATATTACGAGAAATGATTTGATAAAAAAATCACTATAAAAGCTCTCATTGCCAACATTAAATCTGGGGCACTGAAGACAAAGACAAATTTGTGCTAATTTCAAGATTTTAAATGGGGAGCGCCGGGGGGGGGGTATTTGTTGCAGGACATTATATTCTTTTACATTTCGTTCGGAAAAGAAAAATTGAAATTTTGAAAAAGCACGTATATAATTATACCAACAATAACCTTTCAAATTCCCAAAACTATACAATCATGCGTTGCATGTTCGTCAAACTTAACAGCTTCTCCATAGATGATAATACCCAAACGCTTTGCATCAAAGCAACAATACCTTTTCAATGAAAACAACTCTAATGACATCATAAATCATCCGTCTTTGTGCCGCTTCATGCGTGGAAAGGAAATAGACGAGCAGACTTTTTGCATTTTGTATGAACATCAACAAAAGAGACACAACCATTAGTTGCCTCTGCACGTCGCATTTTGATCAAATTTTCAGTCTCGGTGTCGTCGGGTATTAGTTTCTAGGAATGTTATTTAATAATTAAGAAATATTAAGTCCGTTTGCGAAAATAATTTACACGTTTCAAAATGTAACACAAACGTATTGACACTCAAATTTCCTTTAGTTCTAATTTTACATGTCTTTGTGTGTGTTTACTCGACTAAACCACAGATGTCCCCGGTTCGATTGATAAACATAATCTACAAAGAAATACATTTCGTCGAATTTTTTGGTTTGTTGTTTTATATTTTGATAACATCATAATGATGTAAATAATAGTTGATGACTTATTTTGAGGTAAAATTAAATGTTCTTGTGGCAAAAAAAAGACAAGTCAAGCCTAGCCAAGCTTTTCCCAAATCATAAAAAATTATATTCAACTGGTTCCGAATGGCTATTCAATTGAGGCCTTTGCATGCATCTGTGTACACAATAGCCCATTCGTGTGACGTTACGGGGTGATCCTGTACAATAGTACTGCCCAGCGCCCCTACACCGACACCCAAGAAATTATACTGGTATACGCCTTTCCCCAAAATATGGACAGAACCTGCTGGGTTAGGGGGTATTTGTACATCCCGTAACATATTGTTAATAATCGTCGGATTTAAACAGCGACCGCTTTGAAAGTATGGTACGAGCCATCCCCCTATTGATTTTAAGGAGCCAAGTGTCCGGACAAAAAAACCCTGTCTACATTTCAGCATTGATTTGCTGATGAAACTCCCCTCCACAAAAATTCCTGGTTCCGCCCCCGATTGTTGTTGTGCATAAGGTGATTCAAAATGCAATCAAATTTGATACACAAAATTTGATACAATGAAGTATGTTCTTCCACTCATCTGAAAAAAAAAAGCAGTTACTGATATTGATCTATGCCAACAGAAGTTGTTTTACTTAAAGAAACCATTTTTATAGCTGTCCTTGGAGTGCCTTGAGCGTACTTCTGAGTGATAATACACACAAGCATTCATTAAAATGAGATATTAATAATTGAAATCAAGACCATTGTTTTTGCTGTCAGTTGTAATGGTTTGCATATGAGGAACAAGTCAACCTTTTTCTTCTGAAATGTTGTTAGCGATATAAAAATCCTTTGCAAGTTCTCGTTCATTCATCGAGGTGGGAAAACGTCCATGTTTCATAATACTCAATGTGTATTAACCAGTTCATAGAATTATCAGAGTTGGACAGCCGAGCATTTGTGATCTTTTTATTCAAATAGACATAACGTGAGATTTGAAGGTTTGCATGGTGGAAAGATACTAAGACAAGAAAAGTTTGCGGTAGCACCATGTGAATAACATTCTCCTGACGACGGGCAGAGCATACTGTTCGAAACGTTGAGTCCCTCGGTTCTTTTCAGAACCACACATACTCACAAAAGAGATTTATTCACATGGTGCTACCGAAAACTTATCTTGTTTTAGATATAACGCGCGGGAATAAAGTATGCAAATGACGTGACGTGAAATTTTCACAGTTAAAAGTCAATAAGATGTACTTTATCATTTTTTTCATAATGAAATTGAGCAAGCCGAATTTTTTTTAAATATTTTCAAATTCAGTCACTTTCTTTTTTGACTCCCCTGCAAGGAGAAGCCGGTAGAAAGCCTTGCGAATCGGTATCGGTTGAGCACCGCATGCATGGTTAAATACACGGTAGCCTCATCAGTATGACCGGTACTCTGAAACCGACCACTCGCATGGCGGTTTGCATCATGTCCTATTAGCCAATATATTCGGCTTTTCAAAAAGAGAGACTGACAACAACATTCCAAAGGGAAAACGTTCCTTTTGCACAACTCACAGGCAGATGGGCAAAAGTATAATATTGTCAAATTAGCCGGTTATGCTGTAAAATATGGCTACCGTTTGCATGGTGATAAAGGAAGGATATTAAAAAACATGCTGACATATATTTACAGTTATAATTGTTTTTCATTTCTTTAAAAAAAGGTAAAACATACTGGTACTATCAGTGGCGTAAACTGGGTTGTCCCCCCCCCCCACAACGAATGTCCGTGCCATACCCCCCCCC